>NW_024067586.1:333635-395526 GCF_015533775.1 Penicillium roqueforti
ATTTTGAAAAAATTTTCAAAGTTTCCCCGGCCCTGCGGTCGGGTCAATAAGGTCTTGGTTGGTTGGGTTTTTACCCTACCAACCATCAACAAAACCCAATAAAATTGGGGTCCCCCCTCCCCCCCCCCCCCGGTCTCCAACCACTGACTCTCCCGAGTCTTCCGCGGAAGGGATCGTCCGGCTTCCAATAGCGTGATAGTGTGCCAGGGTCTCAATTTTTAGTGTTTGTTTTTCATAAAACACAGGTGCTTTTGTACAATGTAAAGTCCCCGAAAGGGCACTTACGTGTCATCTCCTACCAAAGGTACCCATGGATATCGACAAGACTATTATTTGCCTCTTCTATTCGGCCTGGTCTGATTCGACTTTCGACAGCAATCTCCCCATTTCTGTTGCCGGAGACTCGACTTTCTAAGGATGGGCGCTTATACAGATCTTCTGTCATACTGATTATCATGACCTTCTTTTGAGCCTATGTCAAAACGCTACCACGTCTAACGATCAATAGTATACAACATAGAGCAAGCTAAAGTAGGGCTCCGTACATTTGGTCCCTTGAAAGCAATACTAGTCTAGTCAGTCTGCACAAATAGATACTAATACATGTAGCAATCCTACCTCACCGCTCAAGTGATTCACCTACAATTCCTGCAGGATTCCTATCAAATACATCACATAGGGGTGTCTTTTCCGTACCGAAACTGCCTAGCCCCATATAAATCTTTTTACAAATCGGTACGGCCCACCGAACACGGTAGTTACCATACTGGTATCATACGGCTCTTCGATTATCTCAATTTCCAACCCTCTTTTCTTTCCCTTGTGCCTATTCACTTCCCCTCTCCAGACTCTGCTTCACCGTTACTTGATTTTTTTAACTGCAGATCCTATCCAACGCACAGCTCATTATTGAGGGGTTCCTAAAGACGCCTTCTCTTCCACCCTAACCCACACCCGCACCGCGATCTACCTTCTCCGTGGCACAACTTTGTCTCTTCGCCGTGAACCATTACGATTCTGGTCGACTTACGATTTACGACGAAACGAACACCGGAAACACCCGCTCAAATATAATACTTTAACGCTTGATTCTTTGATTTCCGTGAAAGCGTGGCAACACCGGGGATTCAGCAATCGAATATCTGTTAGCCATGGCATCAATGGATGCTCTAGGGGCCTTCACCTATATGAGAGACAATCTTCCTGCATGGATCACCCGCGTCTCAGAGCTTGCTACACACACCCACAAGAGACACGACGAGTACTCTGAAGCTTACAGACGCCACGTAAACTTCAAGCCCCGCCGACGGAAAAATAGCTCGGTTTGCTCCATTCATACCGATGACCTCGTTCCGATCGCACAAAGAAAGAGTCCCAGCCCAGAACCTGTGGTAGTTGGGACATCGCAGGATGCGCCCGAGCAAGGCCAACGTTCAGATCGCAAGCGCACCACAGATGAGGCTCCATCAGTCGAGTCCAATGAAGAATACAACTCGTTGGTAAGCACACGGCACAATGTCATCATCGAGTATGATGGCCATACACAACAAACACTTGAGGCAATTGTACGCGATATCGGGGTGGCCAGGAACAACATCAGACGAGGGCAGATGTCATTGATGCCACGTACAGGGCTGCGAGCGAGCTTGTTGAGCAAAGGCGTGATGAATATGCCAAGTGCACTAGGACAGACAGGCCCACTCTCTTGTGTTCGCAGTACTCGACTCACATCTGGGCTTGTCGGTATCTCCGGGACCAGCGCACTTCGGAGAGACTCCCCTTTTGACTATGCAGACAAGCAGCTGGAACTTGCCCATTCGCTTTGCGAGACGGCATCTTACCAAGTCCTTCGATCTGGCGATTGTGGAACGGAACTGGACGGGGTCGAGGAGAAGTTCAAGATGCTCCTCGCGACGGCTATCAACGAGATCGACCGTATCACGGCAGAAAAGAAGCAGCAAGAAGAACAGGAGCAACAGCAGCAAGAAGGGACCGCGGAAGAGGGACCTCCCAAACCGCCCCCTACCCCCTCCGCAGCGCGACTCGCAATGGTTGCTTCTCTTGCAATGAACAAGCCCTCGATGGCCACGGCAGGCACCATTGAAGTCGATGATAACTCGTCTCTCTCGGCTGAATCGATTGATCTCTCTGCATTCCGGTCCTCTCGGATCTGAGTGTACACACGGGCAGCCAGCACTTGACCTCATATTAGCCATTTAGCGTGTGTTGAACCCCTTCCAGCAAAACCATTGCAGCCAGTTGATACCTTCGATCTGTTGAGGCCATCTCTTTCTCTTTGATTGGCCTTGGTTTTTTTTGCCTTTCTGCATCTTTGATTGCGATCTGATTTGTAGTTGCGGGGGCGCATACGATTACACCATTCATTCCCTTGTTTGCGGTCCATGTTCTATTCCTCCTTCTTACTGTCTTTTGATCCCATTTTTGAATATTGCTGTTCTTGTTTAGGATACATACCTCCTGCCTGTCTCTTGCATCAGCTCATGACTCATTCCCAAGGGAGCACGGCGTTTTTATCACTATTTATGTGTTTTCTTCTGTGGCTTGAGTTTCTTCGACCTCTCTGCGTTCATTACACCGATCATTATACCGATCCATTCTGAGTATATATTTATGGCATGAATTTGACTTGTTCGTGGAATTTTTAGCTCCGTTGGCAAACTTGCATGCATGAGGTCCTATGCAACATACAACAAAGAATCGTATTACATTCAAGGCGTAACGGTCCGGACATTCCATGACCGATTGAGTCCAGTTCCACCAATAATGTGGAATGTACTCCGTACAATGACTTCCCTGTAATAATCCCATATTCAGCCTGGAATGTCCCAATGCATGACCGTTGCCGTTCCCTGTCTCGGCACGGAAAGACAACGCCATGCATGTCTTTTGATTGAATGATTCGCTAAGCAAGCGAAGTCGCCACAAGGACGGGCTCCGTTGCGGGTCCGGGAGTCATCGAGTGGTTGATACTGTAACCGTCCTAATTAAGTATAGGCTTAAGGTGGAGATAATGAGTATGTAGGTGGGGGGGATCAATTCTTTGTGCAATATATGTTGTACATACTAACTATCATCTGCGAGTGCATTGCCGCTCAAAGCGTCTTTATTGTTCCAAGCTGCGGATTACAATATACGTATGTACGCATCTTTCAATGTGTCTTTTTTGAGAGGAAATTCAATTAAAATAACTATACTCCGTACAATGTACTAAAAAAAGTCCCTAATCTAGCCATGCGTGCGTGGACATGATATCGCCATGCATGGTCTAGACACAATTTTTTCGGTCTATCATGGATGTAGCAGGTGAAATCATAACAACATATGTTGCTCCCACCTGGCAGGATGTGGGTGCAGGGATCTTGCTTCTCGAATATACCAAAGTACATACATACAATGTAATTATATTCTTTCCCTCTGATTCTATGGACTTCGGCAGCCTCTATCCCTAGGTCTATCCCTAGGTCCTCCTTGGGAAACAGTGGTTCTTTTGAGCATAAGCTCTAAAGATAGTGAAAGATCTCAATCCAACTAATCAAATAGAAATATAAAATGCTATATGCTTATCATCAGAGCGGACACTTGATTCTTATGATATTAATACATACAGTACTCCATACAGTAATTCAGTATGTATTGTACGGTGTATAGACCTCCCGCTCGCCCGTCTCCTTGCCGATCAACACGCTGTCAACTTTACCTTCCCCTTTTGGGTGGCACGGATAATTATTCCAGTTGTTTTTTTCATGGGACAAAGGTACCATGCAGGAGAGGGGGAGAAAGACAAATTTGAGTCTTTCTATAATAGCATTGTTTTCGAGGTTCTGCTGTGCGAAATACAACATACTACAACATATATCGCCGTATATTCAGAAATGCGTCCTACACCTAATAGGAGATGCCGCAATAGATTTACAGTCTACATAGAAGATAACCCAAATTGGTATCATGGCCCCCACCCCTACTAGCCGGAATTGGCGGGTGTTAAAGGATAAGCCAAGCAAGCCAACGCGGTGTCCTACCGGAAGCCCTTAATTAATCCTGGGAAAACAAGTATATTTCCATCGCCCTTGGCGGCATTGGCCCTGTCTCTCTTACTTGGTGCTGGATTTACAAGGATGTGAATCAAGGTGCACATCCTATAGTAGGCTCCTGCCTTGTTTGGAAAGAGGCGATTCTACTAGCTTACTATGGAAGATTCTTCTAATTTCCATTACAGTTGTCTCGGGGAGATGTTAGTACTTCTGGATGTGATGTCTATAT
Organism: Penicillium roqueforti; assembly: GCF_015533775.1. Classification (NCBI taxonomy): domain Eukaryota; kingdom Fungi; phylum Ascomycota; class Eurotiomycetes; order Eurotiales; family Aspergillaceae; genus Penicillium; species Penicillium roqueforti. Next base: position 337,917 of record NW_024067586.1, read on the forward strand.
TGTGGCATAATCAAATCTCGCTTGTAAGAATACTCCGTGGTGTGCTGGTACACAGCACAAACTTCTGTGCGGGTATTCAATTGTACTCGAAAGAAGCTTACGGAGTACTTGAGGTGAAACAAGATATTTTGGGGGTTTGGGATTAGATACGAGTAAATGACAGTCTAGAACTAGCTGTATCAATGACCTCGGTCTCGACAAAAGTACCTACATGTCACATGTGCACAGGATGTACTTTTGTAAAGTACGAAAGAAGATTGATCGTATCTACAACTTATGACAACTGTAGTGCCTACGATGTACTGTGTAGCGCAAGCCTCGGCAGTAGAGAGCCAGCTTATTTATTGATCGATTGATAATTCTCAATCCGGTGGCCGCATCGCGATTTGCAATAGATCCGAGAAGTCATTTACGATATACGAAGTGAAGTGCCCCATAGAGAAGAACATATACTATATATTCGAGAAAGGTGAGCAACCTTACTATAGTAATTACATAGAATTCTTTACAAACCCAGGAGATGAATGCTTGATAGTCAAGTTGTAGTTTCCGAGGAAGCTATTACCCGGTTCTAGACGCTCTTCTTCAAGCCCAACAACCATGCAAAACAGGCAAGAAATCCATTTAAACATTTTGATATTAAAAATAATAATCAAAAATAGAACTTGATGCATTGACGGGGAATCGAACCCCGGCCACTACTTATCAACACTTCAGGGAAGTATGAAATGGAAGAGTAGTATTCTACCACTGAACTACCAAAGCTGTCTTATTGGTTCTGTCGCCTTATTACGAAATCTGGCATCTAAAAAGTTGAAGCATTAATTCCCTAGTTTTATAGAACTACGAGGTAAAATGATATATATAAATTTGCCGTAACTAGTAAGTGTACAGTGGAGTGCTAAGGGTAACCCACAACAATATCCGGGTTCATAATTGCTTCTTAAAGTCAGCAAAGTAGAGATTGACCGACTTGACCTCTAGGGCTGGCCCTATGGAATGCGCCTACTGAAGTGAGAAGACTGAGGATGATTACTGAGCTGCGAGGACTGGAACTTTACCTTCGGAGGGCCGCACATGGAATGTACTCGATTGTGTAGGGGTGGTGTATTTCGCAGTTGGAAGTGCGGATGACACACTCACTCACTAATTGCATCTCAACCGTGGCATGTGCTTGGGGAATTCGTGTGATCTAGTTAGATCGACGAGAGGCGTGTACAAAGGAAAGAGCCTGCGCTGGAGGTTTACTCAAGCAATCTACTTCGCTGCGTAAGATCAAGTGCTCGAGCTAGGTACTCGATGTTTGAACACCCCAGATTTGATTCACCGTGTTTCTCTACAAGAGGAACTACAAGCGGATCTTACTTAATGGGACATTTTGATGCTGCTGGTGAGCCGGGGTAACTCGGCGAGGTATTCTGTATAAATAGGATGTTTTGGCAGCGTGGATGTCAAGGTACACAACCATCACTATAACTGTAATTTGACATATTTTGATTCAGTATCATTCATGTCCAATCAAACATCAAACGCAACTAAACGGATATCATCACTCATAACCCCTTGTTCCTTCTATTAACCCATTGAAAATGCTCAACATAGCCCAGCCCTGGAATACAGACGGTACGAAATAAGAAAAAGAACAACATAATCAAGTCACAAAAAGCAACATCTCGTCTCACATCTCCTCGAAGGCACAATCAGGATGCATGACGAAAAGGACCTTTCCGTCATTTTGGGCGTCGTCATCGGTTCCATCCGTGAGGCCAGACCCGGAGATACGCAGCAAGAGCTTGTCCTATAGAGTAACTTTATTAGTGACGTTGCTTGATGGAAATTTACGAATATTGCCATAGCAAAGGAAGATCTACTAACCTTAACCATGCGTTTCAAGACCTTGCCTGCCAACTCGCGCTCGCGCTCGTAATCTTCTTTGGTGTTAAGTTCACCCTCAATTTGCTCCAAGTACCAGAGTACAAGATCTTCTTGCTCGACACCCTCGCCCGAGTTCACCTCATCCTCATGTACCCGCCTGACAATCTGGTTCAGGATCTTGGCGTACTTGTCATAGGTGATCTTGGTCTTCTGGCGTTCTGGCTGGGCAGCAGCTTGAGCAGGCTCTGCAACGTCACGCATAGGGCTGTCGCCATCATTATCGCCATCGGCCATATCCTGGTCTTCATCGCCATCGTTGGTGTGAGTAGGTACATCATCTTCAATCTCAACATCATCTTTCTCGACAGTCACGATACTCTGGCGGAGAAGATCGTATGCCTCAATGACGAACTTGGGAACTACCTCCTCGACACAGTTGGCCTTGGCGACAGCCTCAGACAAACGGATCAAAGACTCGAGCTGGCGAACAGTGATGCGGTATGAAGAGCGGCCCACGCCTCCCTGGGCGTCGTTGGAGCGCAGCTCCTTGTATTTCTCGACCAGCAGTGTCTTTGCCTCCTCCGTGAAGACTGGGCGGAATGTGCGTGCGAACCGGATGTAGCGCTGCAGTTGTTCTGTGCTCAGCTCGGGCTCAACAGCCTCATCGCGGTACATGTGTACGTTAACAATGTGGTTGGCCAAACTGCGGTCAACAGACTCCTTTGGATCATCGCGGATAACAAAGAACACATCGAAACGACTCATAATGGGAGCGCTAAAGTTCAAGTTGTTCCGAAGAGTTTGCTTCGGGTCGTAACGACCATTAACAGGGTTAGCGGCAGCGAGAATTGATGCACGGGCATTGAGAGTAGTATGGATACCAGCCTTGGCAATAGAAATTGTCTGCTGTTCCATGGCCTCGTGAATAGCGACCTGATCGGCGATATCCATCTTGTCGAACTCGTCGATGGCACAAATACCACCACCATTCTATAAGGAACATGTCAGCGATGAGCCCACACTCAGTTGGAGCCACATTTGGAACATACCGCGAGCATCAGTGCACCGGCTTCAATGGTGAACTCGCCTGTCTCGGGATCCTTCACCACCGAAGCGGTCAAACCAGCTGCCGTAGAGGCTTTACCACTGGTGTATACTGCACGAGGGTGCAGTGAGCAGACGTATCTGAGTAATCCCGTCAGCAAGCAATGTCTACATATGAGGAGTGGGCAAAACTTACTTCAAGAACTGACTCTTACTGGTCGACGGATCGCCAACAATACAAATATTGATATCACCACGAAGTTTCATGCTCTCAATCGATGTGGACTTGCCGACACCACCAATCAACTGCAAAAGCAGACCCTTCTTGATTTGACGATGACCCCAAATCATGGGGGCAATCGAATCCACAAGCCGAGAGTAAATATAATCCGAGTGCACCAGTCCCTTGAGATCCTGGACTTCAGCCGAGGTAAGACTATGTAGGAAAGCTTCTTGGGCTGATTCATCTCCAAGGTCATCCTCCTGGTTTTGGTTCAAAGAAGCCAGAATATTATTTGACTGGCCACTCAGCTGCTGCTCTGGCTTTTGGCCAGGAGTGGTTGTGTCTGGAGTAACCATGCATGAAAGGAAGGCCAATCGGTAAGTCAGATCACGTACGCCCAGAGACTTCAATCCAGAGACTCCACTACCACCGACCTCGTTGCCCCGGAAGGAGTTGTTATCGCGGACGGCCTCAGGGCGCACACCGGGAAGACCCAATTGACTGACATCAGGAACAACAATCAAGGTGCCTGTAAATACGCAGCGTTCCCCAGCCTTGGCGCGATCAACCATCTCACCACGCAAAATGACATCCATTGTGCGTGGCATACTACCAGTCGGGATTTCGTGCGATGATTCCTGGAGCTTGACTTTTTGCCAATCGACAAATGTACTTTTTCCGATATCCAGACGCCATCCCACGCGGTTGCCGCAGGTCTTATTGGGGCAATCCATTGGCTCCGTATATTTGAAAGTCTGCTCAACATTTGGAACTACTGTCTTGCAACCTTCGCAGATAAAAGTTCCCAGTGATAATTCTGGTCTGACCTCTGAAGTTCTTGTGACAGTTCCAGAGACGGAAAGCAATTTTCCGATCTGATTCGTCCGAAGCTGTCGCAGTCTGGAAACCAAAGGTAGGTTATAAAATGCAAGGGCAAACATTTTGTCGGTTTGCTGGTGGCGAGTTTTCTCGCGGATCTGACGCTCGAGGTCGGGATTATCTGAAACTCCCGCATATGCTGAGGCAACCGAGGTGCTGGCTCGCGAAGAGGCGCTGGCAGTCATTCGGTGGGAGACGAAGTATTCTGGTTCGTACTTGGCGATGAGATTGTGTAGTCCCTTAGTAAGGAAGGGTTGGAACCGATAGTATTGGCTGGCAATGGCATCTGCCAAGACGGGATTATGGATGTGCGTGAAATCAACGTAGAGAGTTGACAGCTCGAATTTTTTCATCCCCTTAATCTGAGCGATATAATACTTGTCACTAAGAAACTCCCCTGATGAGGGCGGTGCAGAAGACGAGGGTTCGTCGATGTATGACTCGAGCAGCTCTTCAAATGCCTGCTGAACTTTCTCTGCCGCCTCATCGACCACCGGCGGCGCCGCAGGGGCATATGGATTCCGCATACGGCTGATTGCCGAACTTCCCGCTCCGACGACTTGGTCATCTGGGAAGGCATTCATATCACTCATAGGGCCATTGCTTTCCGAGCGCCGGGAGCTGGGCAGATTATCGGAGCGGAGGTTTCGATCGCGAGAAGGCGCAGAGCCCAGCTCGGACTGGATCACGGCGTCGAAAAGGGAAGACATGGCAATGAGCTGATGGCCTTAGAATGGCCAATGTAAAGAAGGGTATTAAGCTTCCACGTGTGAGGAGAAAAAGGGAAATGTGGAGAGATGATATCGTAGACTCAGTTTGCTATCTTAGTTTTTCGTGGGTCTCGTTCGCGGGTCTCCTTGGGCAACTAGGGCGCGACGCGAACGCGTATTCGGAAGAACAGTTGATCCTACACCGACGCGTTAAGTGGTTTCATTATGTAAGTATATACGCTAACCCATCTAGGCAGTAGGTCCTTCATCTTCACTACAAATAACATTGAGTGTCTGACCTAGTGTCCCCACTACCGCTCATATCAGGCGTATAAATGTCAAGACCCGTATTTTTCGAGGTCATGGCCTGACTGCTGGTTTGAAACATGTTCATACCTATGAGTGAAGGGCGGACAGACCAGCATATACTTGGAAACTGCAGGTTTGGCCGGTTTGGCTTGTTGGCCAGAATTATTTCGCAGTCTTAATATGAGAGTTGTGAATTTAAGTGGGTCACGGTCATATATCCTCGGTTGTCACTTATTGTGTGGAAGGGAGTATCCCAAATCCCTACTTCATATTCTGGAGTACAACGTAATATATATTTGAAATGAAAAAAAGTTAGTTTTGGTGTCATCAGAGCCAAAATAGTTGCAGAGAAAGTAAAGTCAGGTCAATAATGTAATACCGTTCTGACGTGCATATAACCATTTTAACTAATACTCCGTACCCCGTCTTGGAATTAATTAAATGCCGGTTTATCCATTGGGTAAATGGTTGATGCTTGGCGCTTATATAAGAGCTTCTTCCCCCCGGGGTGCAAGTCGAGCATCTGAAACCATCCTATTTTTTTTCCCTCCCCGGGAATTATACTCCCCTCGCATTGTATTGCCTCGTAAGTTAGACTATTCTGTGCTAGCGTGCTTTCCTTCATGCCCTTTCTTCCGCGCATATTCTCCGTGACCGTCTGACACTTGTCATGACGTAGGACTTTTGTGTCTTGCGATGGTTTCTTCCAAATCCCGAGTCCTTGGCTGGAGGAATCTTGGTGACTATCGGTCGGTTATGCAGTTTTGACCGTTCCATTGTGTCGACAAAGGAAATCTTTGTTTTCGCAGCTCGACATGTCTGAGAACGAGCGACGGTTAGTATCGACACTGACCAGGCCCGGCGCTGGCCCACCGTTGGGCCCGTCTGACACGGATGCATCGGGTATGCCCCCTCTCGCCTTTACGAGCCAATCTCCCAACTCGCATGCACAACTCAACTAAAGCTTCTCGTATAGCACCTTCTGCCTCTGGCCATGGCTCCCAAACTGCCAAACCCGGAAGGCGCCGACGCGCCGCTGAATCGACGAACACACCTCCCAAGAACCAACACTTCTACTTTGTCGATCAGAACTCGTCATCCAAAGAAAAGCGTGCTCATGTTATGCGCCACCATGTACAGGAAAAAAGGAAACAGCGCAAAATGTCGCATAGCACAACCCCCACAGAGCACATCCCAGATTATATCTCATATCCGGCGAAGAAAGAGGCAGAAACTGCTGAAAAGACTGGATTAGAGTCGCGCTCGACAGCTGCGCCAAACTTCACCAATGGGGAAACTTCGGTACGGAATTCGCTTTCCTCTAGTCAAGTACTTAGGCCACAGCCAAGGCTAGACTGTCTAGGTGTCGGCTTAGCCTGCAAAGCATGATGGATCTAGATGCTAATGCCATGGTGTGTCACAGCTTCAAATTCGATTTTCAAATATGAAACCGCAACCTCATGCTCCTGCGCTACCACCCATTGGCTCGCCAATCACGATACTCGATGCCTCGCGAAGGGATCCGTTTTCTAGTCTCCCAATGGAATACGATAATAGCGATATTGAATTGGCTGACTATTGGAGGAACAAGTTGATGTACTGGTCCGGACAAAACCTTCACTTGAAAAACCAGATTTTCCGGACGGCCATGGGACACCCTCTTTCTTTCAAGGCAGTAGTTCTGTCATACTGCGCGCGGTGGAAAGCACAGCTGTACGGCATGTCCGACAGCACCGAAATCCAGCGCCATGTTGGTCAAGCCGCGAAAATCATTGATGACATTACCTCAGGCTCGGTGCTAGTCAGAGCGGATGATCTTGCAATGGCCTTGGGTGGAATGGCCTTACACGAAGGGCGCTTCGGCAGCAAGGAACTGGCCCAGATATATGTAAACCGCGCGGTCCAGGTCATGCGACCGCGAACAGGAAGCAACAAGCCCGTGGAGGTGTTTATTCACTACATCCGATATCTGATGATGCCAGAAGGCCCCGATATTAGTTTTACCGAACAGCAATGGCTGCTCACTTTTTTGCGAGGAGCCGAAGATCTCATGCGGCAACACAGCTCCCCCGAATACCTCCTCGAAGCACCCCATAGACTCACGGCTTTCCAGATGGAAGGTCCTCTATTTTCCCTGCTGTCTAGTGGGCCGCGGCCCTCCCAAGTGCCGCACGAATCTCGTGTATATGTGGTTCGCGATGCGCATACCCAAGAGGTCAGCCGAACGGCGGCCCTCATCTATATTACGGCCGCACTGTGGGATTTCCAGAATTCCCCAAATAAGACCGACCGGTTCCTTCAGTTTTTAAGTACCACGACAAAACAGCACCACCTCGATCGTGATCCAGCTTGCGAAACCCTTTTGTGGTTGCTGCTGGAGGAAGCGCATGATTCTGATTTACAAGACCCCGAACGCGGATGGTCCACTGGCGAGCTGGTCAAGGCGCACAAACGGCTACGGCCTGACCTCCAGTTCCAGTTCAACGAGATTCTCATGAGCTTCTTATCTTTTCAGACACCCATTCGCGGTGTCAATGCGTTTGAAGAGGAGCTTCGAAATAGTTTACATAATTCTCAATGACCAATTTTTATTACTTGGATTCGAGTCAACGCAGCTACTCTGTAGTTACAATTATGTCGACAATGGAATGTCTTGGCAGTACCCGAGTACCAGGATAAGCCTAAGTGTCATTGAGTTCACCGTAGTGGAGATCAAGGGGACCTTGGAAGCTCCGCTGTTTGCCCCGGTTCCAGTTTTCCAGACAATTTGATATTCTTCGTAGTGTATGGATATATTACGTAGGAAAAAAAAGTAGCTATGTTGTACACTTGGCAAAGAAAGATCGGGTAGCTGTGGTGACGCGATACGCCGACTACATATGCATTTGGTTAGCGTTGGGTGGATTTGCTGTGGAGATAGTTACCTCGGCGTTACGCATGCGCTCGGAACTCTCTACAACATACTAATTCATGAAGACCCACCGTGACTTTTGAGATCGATCGTGATGCAATTTGCTGGGCTATGGCTCTAACACTACAATGTGGTGTATATCATTGCAGTATTGGATCAATGCGGGGCCCACGATTCATATCGCAACTAATTCTCTCATTATGGGATGTATTAATATGGCGTAGGAAATGCTGCTTTTTTGTTATTTGGGGGCGCAGCGGAGGTTTCAAGTTGTGAGAATGTCAACCCATCTTAGGGCTCGCTAATTTCACCTACAACATGGTTACTAATTTCGACTTGCCAAGGGGTTTCATGCAACTCTCGGCCCCACTGAACACAGATTCAGGTCAATAGGGGCCAATAGTGCAATCCACTATCCAGCCTTAGCGCTCTCTGTGGCAAAAAATCCCCATCTATACAAGAGTGATTGGATCCAGCGCAAATATGAAATGATCATTCGACGATCGCTTCATGGCTTATCGAATTGGCATGCAATGACACGACCGTAATGATATTGATAGTCGAAAAGCAGAAAGAAAGAAAGCACTAACCCAGAACAACCTGCATGTGCATCGTTTGGGACTCTGATCTGCGGAGACACATTAATATTACTACGGAGTACATACCCCTGGATTCTCCAAGGGCAATAGACAAATTCCCTAAATTCCCTATGACCTTTTTCCATTTCCGAATATGTGCGACCGAGGATTCTGTACGGGGTACAGAGGGCGGAGTATTTCCAAGAAGTTTGTTTTATCCCATAGCATCCCTTACGCAGTTACATCCCTGCTGTCATGATCGCCATGTATGATCAGCTCATTTATCTTGAATAACTGTGGCTGTGGCTGGGGTTCTGTGGCGGACATCTCCGGTCCGAGGCTGGAAAAATTCAATCTCGGATTAAAAAAAGATCTTACGAGGTGATTGGATCAAAGAATGGGTCATTGATTACGACGAGGGGATCTCTGCTCGCATCTCGACCATTGAGCGAAAAGTCTGGATTGCCCACTCGCCACCCATGGATGGACTGTCGCTAGATGTGAGATTAGGTTCGATTCCTGGGAAAAAAAACAAGAAAAATCACGATTGAAAACACAAAATAGGAAAGTAGCCCAAATAACAAAAAACATAATCAAAGATTGTCCAATTACGTAGCCAGATCGCAGATCCTAGTCCTTCCCCTCCCTGCTGGCCATGGATCCCTACTAAACTTTAAGCTTCTCTCGGTCTTTTCCCTCCTATCTTTCATTTTTCTTTCACACTTGGGGAACCCATCCTCCCCTCGACACTTCACACCCGTGGATTCGAAGAGTGTTTTGGACATTTTGAATACACCTTTGCGAATACCTTCACAATGGCCCACGATGCCGTGCACTGGCTGGCCGCCAGGGATACGGTAAGCTCTGTCGAACACCTAGGTAGCCGGTCCTTTACTCACGATACTAGAGCGACGACCCGCAGGACACCACGCCGACACTATCTGGTCTGCTCACCACCCTAATCCCTGCTCTCGTCTCCTTCGTTGTGATGGTGTTGCTCTTCATCATCCTGCGCAAGAGCAATCGCAGGATGTACATGCCGCGAACCTACATTGGATACCTCCGTCCCTGGCAGCGCACCCCCGATTCTCCAACCGGATCCTGGAACTGGATCAAGGCGATGTACCAGTTACCCGACACCTACGTCTTGCAGCATCACTCGATGGACGCCTACCTCATGCTTCGCTTCCTCAAACTGTGCTCCGTGATGTTGTTCGTGGGCTGCTGTATCACTTTCCCGATCTTGTGGCCCGTCAATGCCACAGGCGGTGGTGGAAAGATCCAACTGAACCTTCTGAGCATCTCAAATATCGACGAGACTCAATACGGTCGTTACTATGCGCATTGCTTCCTCGCCTGGATCTATGTCTCCTTCATCTTCTTCATGATAACTCGCGAGCACCTATTTTATATCAACCTCCGCCAGGCGTACCTGTTCTCACCCGCCAACGCGAGCCGCATCTCGTCTCGCACCGTTTTGTTCACAGCCGTTACCCAGGACCTCCTGAATAAGGAAAAGCTTCGCACCATGTTTGGCCGCGACAAGGTCAAGAATGTCTGGATCGCAACCGATACCAAGGAGCTCGAGGAGAAGGTCAAGGACCGCGATGCTGCTGCGATGAAGCTCGAGGGTGCGGAGACCAAGCTCATTGTGCTTGCTAATAAGACGCGCAGCAAGGCTCTTAAGAAGAAAGGCTCGGCCGAGAACCCCGAGACTGACATTGGCGATGGCCAGTTTGATGATGAGTCTGGCTCCGTCGCTGCTCGTTGGGTGGAGGCTAAGAAACGACCCACACACCGTCTCACGATGCTTATTGGCAAGAAGGTCGACACTATCAATTGGGCGCGTTCGGAAATCGAGCGTCTCTCTCCCGAAATCGAGGAGTTGCAGGCCCAGCACCGTGCTGGAGAAACCAAGCTGGTCTCCTCCGTTTTTGTCGAGTTCTACCATCAGTCTGATGCTCAGTCTTCCTTCCAGTCTGTGGCTCACAACCTCCCCCTGCACATGAGCCCTCGTTACATTGGTTTAGACCCTACTCAGGTCATCTGGTCCAACCTGCGCATCAAGTGGTGGGAACGCCTCGGTCGCTACGCTGCCACCATGAGCTTTGTTTGTGCTATGATCATCTTCTGGGCTATCCCTACTGCAGTTGTTGGTGCCATCTCCAACATTGACTCTTTGACCAAGATCGTTCCTTTCCTGAAGTTCATTGACAGCGTTCCGTCATGGATTAAGGGTGTTATTACCGGTCTCTTGCCCACTGTCATGATGGCAGTCCTTCTGGCGCTGGTGCCTATCATCCTTCGCCTGATGGCTAAGTTCGGGGGTGCACCTAGTCTACCAGCTGTTGAACTGACCGTCCAAAACTGGTTCTTCGCATTTCAAGTTGTTCAGGTCTTCCTAGTGGTGACCGTTGCCTCATCGGCCACCAGTGTCGTCAGTAGTATCATTGACAAACCCTCGTCGGCCGCCTCGCTGCTAGCCCAGAAGATCCCCACCGCGTCCAACTTTTACATCTCATATATCATTCTACAAGGATTGTCTTTCAGCGCCGGTGCTCTACTTCAGATTGTCGGCCTGATTCTGGGCAAGATCCTCGGCAGATTACTGGATAGCACCCCTCGCAAGATGTACACGCGTTGGTCAAGCTTGGCTGGTCTCGGATGGGGCACTGTCTACCCTGCATTCACATTGTTGACTGTTGTCGGTATGTTACACGAGTGATCGATTTATTTGTTTATGACACTAACGTTTCTCTTAGCGATCGTCTACTCTTGCATTGCACCGCTTGTCATGGGCTTCGGTACCATTGGTCTATACCTCTTCTATTTCGCCTACCGGTACAACCTGTTGTACGTGTCGAACTCAACCATCGACACCCAGGGTAGATGCTACACCCGTGCTCTGCAGCAGCTCACTGTCGGCTGCTACCTGTCCATGGTTTGCCTGATTGGTCTGTTCGCCATTGGCACCGGTGCCAATACGATGGCTCTCGGTCCCCTGATTCTGATGATCATCTTCTTGATCTTCGTCATTCTATTCCATCTCTCTATGAACAGCGCCATGGAGCCCCTCCTAAACTACCTTCCCAAGAACCTCGAGGCAGAGGAGGAGGGTCTGCTCGCCGCTGAGAAGGCCAACATCAGTACTCTGAACGAGAACTCCAAGACCGATGACATGTCCGGTCCCGGTGGCTCCATCTCGGCCTCCCGTGACAGTGGCGTCGCCAACGTGGACAACAGCCTCGGCAGCGTCGACTCCGCCGAGAAGGGTCTCACCGAGAAGTCGCCGCCAGCGCCCAAGCCGAACTTTTTGACCAAGTTCCTGCGTCCGGACCTGTACCATAACTACCACCAGCTGCGCAAGTTGGTTCCCAGCTCCTCGGAAATCCCTACTTACCCTGCTGAGGTCGAGCGTGACGCCTACTGCCACCCGGCCGTCAGCTCGCACCCCCCTCTTCTCTGGATTCCCCGCGACCCTCTCGGAGTCAGCGCCCAAGAAGTCGCTCACACTTCTCGTGTCATTCCCATCACGGACGAGGATGCCTATCTCGATGAGAACTGCAAGATCCAATGGAACGAGGAGAAGGGAGAGCCCCCCATCTACGAGGAGAAGGTTACCTACTAAGCGCCCTCTCTACTTGCGCGATCTCGATCTAGTTCTCTATTAGAGTGTCTAGCCGATGCTCTGTCTCACCGGCCGGCGAATGCACCGTGTTCATATATCCCTTGTATACAGACATGCCATCGCCGACCTGGTTTCTTCTGTGATACCCGGCCGGCTAGTCCACCTGACTGGCTGGCTATAACCCGGCCATTTTGTTATATTTGTCAATCTAAGATTGGTCTTGAGCTTATGTAACTCCCGGACCTTTCGCTTTTCTTTTCTATAATCTCTTAAAATAATCAATTTCCACTTCGCATGTCGATAATCTATGTTTTGAGAAAGTTAGCCATGGAATTGGAAATCTTGACCATCCTCCACTATTCTTTTTTTTTGGATTACTTATTGCATGGTTTTTAGCCGGCCACTTTTGGTCATGGCTGCAAATGATATGGTCAATTATCTATCTTTTTCTCTGATTCCTACGCAGTCCCTTACTCTATTTCCAAGTAAATATTCTTCTTTGTCTGCATGTCTACATACCGAAGTCATAGCAAACCAAAGTCTTCTATTTTGAGCAATGCGGTCATTGCGCGATCCGATAGCAGTTCGTCGAACTCTCCCAGTTCCTATCTCAGTTGTTCGGATGAAATGTGCTATGCAGTTTCACCTTGTTGGGCTATAGCGTATGTCTTCGCGGCGCCTTTTGGTCACACCCATCGGTCCAGATCCAATGATATACCGTTGGCTGGCTAAGTGGCCGGTGTGAGAAGGGGTTCTCACCCTATTCTCACCCAGTTCTCACTCAGTTCTCACCTTGCTGGCTCGTCGTTGCTGCTGCGATGCGGTTCGGTACCTCCGCTAGATGGGGCGGGCCACCGTCGGGCACCGATAATTGGTAGATTCGCAGCCCCTAAAACAGTTCAAGGCAGTTGAAGATGAGCTCGAAGCACAACAATGCCCGCAGAAGGCTCGACTTGATGCCATAAAGCAGTGCACCACACTCGAAACAATGTCGTGCTCGCTGCCTCGCGGCGCTCAGTGCATGAGAGTATAGGGGCACCTGTCACCACCCCGTTCTGCAACAATGCTCTCTGGGTACATTGAAGAACTCTGACTGGATGGTTTAGAAACGCCAACCTTACAAACGAGGGAGGGACAATCGTCTGCGGCCGAATCGACGTGGGTATCGTATGGACCGAATGCCCAATCTAGCTCCTTACTAGATACAACTCTGGGAGTTCGTTCCGTGCCTTAGTCGGTGAAATCTCCTGTTTGTAAGAACAAGCCCATAGAATTGAGGCGGAGAACGATAGTACGGAAATTTCCGATTATACGTTCATATAGCGGACTCGGCGTGCGCGACTGTGGTTCGAACACCTGGCAAAGTTCAAGGTCTGTTTCGATCTGGGGTAAAGAGACGTTGCGGAATTTCATGAGCCTAGATATTGCGATGGTGGGGGTATGCGCGTCGATATCATGTAGGGAGCGCGGGCGAAGTGTTCTTGCGTTGGGAGGCACGATAAGATCGTTCGACTCTCTTAGAAACGGCTGGTAAGATGCTTGGGATAGGAGTATAGTTGCAGTGGTCCTTAAGCCTCCTATCGTGTCTGCTGTATTTTGTGGTCTATGCGTTGTGAAGTTGATGTATGGACGCAGGTAGACGTTGTCGGTAGCTACAATGTAGTTAATTGATAACTCTGGGCATGTAACTAAGTTAGTTATAGTTTAAGGTTATATAAGTATCTGACTGCACATAAACCAGGCAAGATGGAAAAAGGAAGAATATAACATTCCTATCTAACTAGGTAGTAGTATAAGATATTTTAAATACCCTTTCAGGTATCCTTTCAAAGATCTTTTCAAATTGTCCCTTAAGATGCCTATAAATATCTATTTGGAATGATCAGTGGCATACTGATGCACAATTCCTACAAAAAGGCTTTCTCATACATGATACCAATATGATAGACACAGCCAGCACATCTTATGGGACCTAGACTACCCGTTTTGATCGAAGCAATCATGATCCTGGTTTCATCGTCGGTTCAGGAATTCTTTAGATGAATCTCTCGTGACCTATTGGCCATTCAACCTTTCATCCGATAATGTGGAAGTTAAGGTTCGCTGGTTTGCCTTGAAAACTTACCACGTTGAGGTATATCGGGGTCATCATATTTCCATAAATGCAGCCTCTTTGATAGGCAATTTGCAACGACTGCACCATCGAGTGACATCAGTGTTCTCGTCTTCGTCGCCGAGTGTATCGAAACTTTCTTCACAATAAGGTGTAGACAGTCCGTGATAATAGCCCGTCGCTTGACTCGTGGGGAAGAGGCGTGGATTAGAATTTAAATGCCCCACAGGTGTATTACGTAGACACGTACGTACATCTATGATAGTCCATACTAGTGTAGAGCACAATTTAGTGAATTGCACTGTTCTAAAGTCAAGACATCGCTATCCTAACATATAGATACCATCTCAAATGTTTATTTTTCTCCCATGTAGAAAAATAAGTCTTTCATCAAGATCAACAGATCCTGATTCTAAACCTGATTCCAACATGACAATGGAGAATAGTACCTCGACCATGAAGGAGCATAAGAAAAAAGAGGCGGGATAACCACCCGCTAGAGCAAAAACCAAGGAAATCACAAACTAAAAAAGAAAACGTACCAAGAAGAGAAAAGACATGCAACACAAAACAGAAGGAGGCCATCAAGACATCACGTTAAAGGAACCAAAAAAAAGTCACACACATCGAGGTTGGATCCGAAGGGTATCAAGGGGAAGGGAAACACATTTTGCGACAGGACGAATGGCAAGAAATCGGACAAAAAAAGAACAAACAGACATCATGCATACGGACGAAAGATCACAGAAGGATCAAATAGTTCGAGGGCGCAATGCCTGTATCTCCATTTTGCTTCCGAGCCTGCCACCATCGGCCGCTCACATCAGATACTTCCAAGATCTCGTGCTTGGCGAAGCTGATTTCGTTGGCGTCTTCCGGGTTGGCGTCATATGAGTAGATAGCCTTGGCGCGGTAGGGGTAGTCTGTTGGCTGAGGCACTTCGCCCACTTCTTGCTCGCCGTTACCGGGAGTCTGAGGGTTGGGGGTACCGAATCGAGGCGCAGAGGAGGTTCGTTCGGCGCCGGGCGCACCGCCAGGGTACCCGGAGACAGGGGACGAGGTCTCGAAGCCGCCAAGTTGGGCGGAGGTGTACATCTGCGGGGTATTGCTGGTTGCCATGGTATCTGGGCGGGCGCCGAATGCGCTGGACATGGGGCGACTACCGCGGTAGGAGGGCTCGGCGGGCTGTTCCTTGTTCAGGGCGAAGGAGTCGATGAAGCCGCGGTGAGTGGCCTGCGGTGTGGAGCCGAAGTAGAAGATCCAGACGATGATCATCATGGAAAGCAGGATGAAGCCTGCGCCAGCGGCTTGCATGGATGGTTGGTTTCCGTAGATCAGGTTGTTTGCGCTCGTAGATGTTAGGACGAGGCCACAGGCGAGGTAACCGACGATCTGGAGATATTGTCAGTACTGGAGGCTCGTGTTATCTGTATTCAAGAGTCATCATACCGCCATGCCATAAACGTGGCCTGTGTCCGTGGCAAAGGTCGTGACGAGGCCCACAATAACACAGAACATGTATGAGATGGCCCACCATGAGTAGTTAGGATATTCGGTTTTCAAATCGGCGATGATAGATGCGATGAGAGCAATAAGCCATGCCAGCTAGAACTGTATGTTAGTCAATATCGGGTCATAGAGAAAGTCGAACGAACAATTGAAATCGAGACGGTCATGAGCGCGAACGGATCGCCTAGGATGTTGCTAGGCCGGAATTTGCCCATTTTGGCGGATTTATTGGATTGGGCTTGTGTAAAGGGAATTGATATGAGACGGGCGAAGAAAACGAGGGAATGGCGATGAGCGACGTGCTTTGTATATAAGAGTTGTTGTTGATTGTTGGGTCCTAAACGAGGCGGACGGGAAGGAGTGACTGTGGTTAGTTAGTGTGGGAACGACAGGCGTGATTGCATGGGATGTGGCAATGAATTATGAATGCGACAGTTTATAAAGGAAGCCCGACATCATATGGAGTAGGCAGATATAGGATTAAAGTACCTTGAAACCGAAGTGGATTCAGAGACAATCCGTGGGGATGAAGAGGTTGGGAACCGAAAGAAGGGACCCCTTACAGAGAGGCAAAACCAGCACCAGGCTGGGATAAAATGAAAGAAATGAGAGAGGGAATCAATGAAGATAAAAGAGTGGATAAGATTGAAGGTTGAAAGAGAGGAGAGAGAGGAGAATGATGGAAAAGGAGGAAAAGTGGCAGATACGCTGTGGAGTCCGGGTCCCCCCTGGAAATCGACGGTCTCGATTCTTGAAATTAAGGAAATTAAGAAATTTCAAGGGAACAAGTTGACTTGGCGGGATTATAATCTTATAAGGTACATGACAATTACCTTGGTCGTTTGAATTACTTTATCTCTTTTGATTCATCGCTAATTATAAAACAATGAAAATAGACTTGATCTGGTACAAATCTATAAATATCCCTAAATATCTTAGTCACCTCCGCTTTGTGCACGGCCATGCTATGACTTTTATGACTATAATTCGGGACATCTGAAGTGTCAGAAATATTTCGTAAGTCCCTATAGAACATTTTCGGTCTTATAGGATAACAACTAACACATTATACAGCGACTTCAGTTCGCAAGGTGGTCAAGACGGGTCAGCCTCATCTTGTTTTTCTGTGAAGAATTGCCCGGACCATTTTGGTTTCTATACTCATGAAATTTCGAATACTAACTATACTCCGTACAAGTACATACATACCGAGTCCGCGTTGATCGCATCTGATCAGCACGTGTTAGACATATGGATGATTATACTATCTAATCTATACCTACACCAAATCTACAGATGTCTGCCCGTAGTACATAACAGATAATAAGTATACTGTAAGGAGTGTGTTGTTGGTACCACACTCGCGTTCTTTTCCGAATCGGGACAAACCTTAAGAATGAATACCAAATCCGAAGGATCATAACTATCAAATACCACCCTAAAAGTCGCGAGCTTACGACAAATTCTTGCTCAGCCTAGATGAACCATGGATCCTAGATAAAATAGAGTCCATTGTATCAATAAAAAGTAGGTTTAAGGTAGAAAAGAGGCTTAGAAGTTTATCCAGGGCCCAGGGGACAAAGCCTAAGACTCTTAAGAGTTGCTCGTGATCCAAGGCTCATTTTGTCGTTAAGAAGCCACGTCTGCATACCTTGAAACCATATCTACACAGTACTGATGGATTATGTTCCTCGCTCATGATCCCACAGATCTATTAAGACAGCAGTATCGTCCTCAGGTCCTAGAATTACTGTTTGCTATTATGCCAATTAAAGAAGGATGTAGCCTCTGGTAGCGGACAATATGGTGAGACAATTGACAAATTAGAGTTCTCTTCCGATTAGACACATTAGACGCAATTTGGAGGCCAGCACAATGTTATTAATGCCTTGTAAAGTCTGAAAACAACATTTGAAGAGCAAAAATAGAATAAAAAATAAGTGAGGCTGACCCGTCTCGACCAGATAACCTTGCGAACTGGAGTCGCACGCGCTACCAATTGCGCCACAGCCCCAAGTTGGTGAAGATTTGCCCTATATTTGGCACCATGGGAGTCAAAGATGTATCTGACTTTTTCTCCCCCAAAAGAAAAGGAAAAAAGGAGACCGACCATAGACATTCACAACAATGATAAGTTTGCAGTATGCAGTCAATAGTGAATAACAAGAGTAGATGAGTAGATGAGATATACTCCACAATTATTATAAAAAAATTGGTACTATAGTGAAAAAAAGAAAAAAAAGAAGATGAGGCTGACCCGTCTCGACCAGATAACCTTGCGAACTGGAGTCGCACGCGCTACCAATTGCGCCACAGCCCCAAATTGGTGACATATTTGCCGCGCTGTGGCTTTATGAGCATTGGCTCTCTTAACTGGATTTAGGCATGTATGATTCTGCGTATATACTTCAGCGCTAATGACTTGTTCGTGTTAGCCAACCAACGCACAGCATCATATCATTGATATACATAGGTAACCCAATATCATTGCTAACAAGTCACCAGTCAATATACATACCTTTTCTGCATCACCAACCACAGTTTGCGGGGGAAGAATCCGGGGTAGATTATCACATTCCAATTGAAGTATGGAATGAAGGATATGATATACATGAACAAGTTTTACATGTGATCTAAGCTTTACATATGCCAACTCGGCTTGGCCGAGCTGGATATCATATTCCCTCGTATCCGCAGATGTACTTGAATATCAACGCACATACCTATGTACGTGTGTGTTGTAGATTGATTAATCCCTCTATTTTAAACTTGGAAATATCCCATCTGCGCTATTCAAGCTAAAAGCACGGTACGCCAAAATCAGAGGTATCATAGCAAAAAGCAGACAACCGAAACAACCAGAGGCATCACACTCCTCCAGCTCCTCTCCAGAATAACACCCGAAACAAGCCATTTCGACAAGATTCGCCTCTAAATTTCCTCCTCCCTGCCCTGCCTAACAACCTCTTTCCTCCTAACCTCCCTCTCAACATCCTCAAGTCTCCCCTCCCATTCAGCCCAGCACTCCCCACTCCCAACGAGCCCAACCTCATACCAGCGCTGCAGCACGCGCGCTGTGCGCACCCGCAGCTCCGAGATCTCAGCAGCCTGCTCACTCTGTGTCTGCGCGAGCCTGTCTAACTGTGGCTGTAGGTCGATTAGTGCTGCGGAGCTCTGCGCGTCCGGCACGGGGAGGTCATTTAGCGATGTAAGGCGCGAGGCGGTTTCGGGGAAGGCGGTGGCGTAGGAGAGGACTATTGAGGCTAGGGTTTGGTTTGTGAGGCCTTCGGGGATTTGGTGAGGTGGTGTTGTTTGGAAGAGATCTGGGTTGCGGTCGTCTAGGTGGTTTGTGTTAGTATGAATTGGATGGTTTGGAGTGGATATTTCAGAATCCATTATCCAGGTATCAGAAATGCAATTCAAATAGCGAGAAGGGTATGAGATGAGGGGACGGTGTAGTGGTGAAGCGCGTGTAAATAACATTAACACTGGTCGGTGACATACGGAGTTGTAGAACGTCTCGTACGGCTGGGACCCTTCGACTAAGCCGTTCTAATTCTGATTCTAGCCGTACGAGTCGGCGGGAGACTGTCTCGTCGAGAGATGCGGGCTTTTCGGGCGTGGTAGGGACGCCGGTCCAGTCTGTGGCGCCGGTGAGGAGGTAGGCGAGGCGGCGTAGGCGCGCCTCGAGGAGTTCGATGGTGGCTCCGGCCAGTGCATCACTTTCGAGGGCCATGGCCTATGGAGGTCAAAGATCAATTTGGGGAATTGTGGGAGGAATTAACAGAGAAAGGGTGCCTGAAGCTTGGTGAGGTGCAAACATGGCAAAATGTGGGGACAAGCTTATCAGCCGTAGAAACCTCCTGAGGTCGATGTAGACTTTTTTATGCAAGACTATGTCTTTTTAATATGGGTTTCTTCACACGAGACCGATACTTAGGAGTTGAATAGGAGTTGAGGGTTTATTACAATCTGATATTTGACATATCTCAAGCTTGACATTGCTCTACAGTATCTACACATTCATCACTCACTCATTATTCATGTGCTTCCTTCTCCGCATGCTTCATTCAATCTACTTCGCATGCTTAAGATGATTTGCCATTTCCTCATCATCAGCACTGTTCCACGCTAAATCCACTTGCGAGGCAGTGAACGCCGTGGAGTTATTTGCAGTGGCAGGATGGCCCAAGAGACTCGCTCCATCCTTCTCCTGCATCTCTTGGCTGGGCTTTGGCTCGTCGTCGAACGCGGAGACCTCGTAGTCAAAAACATTCACCTTTGTGGACTTCTCTGACATTTCAGGCTGCTGTTCTTTGGGCTGAGTTTCCACGTTGTTCGGCTCTGCCCAGGGATCTTCCTGGTCACTAAAGATTATGGTAGGGGTATTCTCGAATTCGCCCCCATAAGCATCATTGTCCCTGTTCACGAAGCCCTTTTTTCGGTTAGCCGGGGACCGCATAACGATCTGATAACACTAGTGCATCTTACCTGAAGCTGTGACGGCGCAGGATCCACTTTTGAATTCACTGCATTCTCGCTCGCATAAACAAGTAAGACAGAACTCCACTCTTCACGAGCGGCTTGGAGGACTTCAATCTCCTGAACTTTCCGAACAGTGTAGCCAACAACCTCGCTATCCTGTGTAGCTGCAGTGTTGCCTTGGGCCTTTCGTTTCTCGGCTTGTCGTGTTTTTCCATCTTCCCCTGAGAAGCTGATACGCCACCACTGGTAGTCATTGTTGTTTTCGGTCTCCGAGTCCATATCCATCAAGTGTCCCGGAGTAGTCGTTCTAGGACTTGATAAAACATAAGTCACATGCGGTTCAGTGCATACACCTCGGAGTGTATACTTGTGGAAAGGAGGCTCGGAAGGTGATTTGGGAGGTTCGATGAGTGTCTTTGATATCTCACGAAGAGACTCCATGGCACTCTGCTTTCTAATTTCCAGTTCTGTGCTCATATGATTAGCCAACAGTATGAGCACGGCAGAAACGGCTATCTTCACCTTTGAGTTTAGCTTCTATGTTCGTAGCGATTGCTCTCAATTCCTCTGCAACTCGCATTGTCTCTGCACCTGCCGCTCCTGAATCAGACTGATCAGACTCGCCCACTTGCTCGGGTGTAACCACTGGCACCGCCTGGGCAGCTTGTTCGAGGAGTTCCGTGATCGTCGAGTTGCCCACGGGGTCCCGTGGAATTGTATAGCGATGTATGAGTTGTTCGAGTTTCAACACATCTCCCTGTATCTGTTGTCGTTTTGCACGGAATTCACGGGAGAGATCTCGGCAGCTGCTAAGATACCGATCTGGGTAGAACACAGAGTGAATATCCACACCAACAGCGTTTGGTTTTTGAAGAGCATCAAGTCTAATGACTAGCACGTCTGCTAAGTGTTCAAGCCATGTGTCATCAAATTCCTTCCCCGGTCTGTCAGACCATAAAGCTGAATCCAAAACGTCATAGAGCGTTTGATCATTGTCCTGCTCAACAGGAGGCTCAAAAGTGAAGAGTTCCCTGGTGATGGGCTCAACAAACTCGTCGAAAGTTTCTCTCTTGTATGCATAGGTCGTGAATATGGTTGTCAGTGGATTTTCAGGATCTGCCTGGATGGCTGCACCATGCCACGCTTCCAAAAACCTGGTGACAATCTCCTCCGAATCAGCCGATAAGGATGACATGCTATTGATTTTTGCTAAGCTGTCGCTGCTGCCAAAAGCACGTTTCGTGGTATCCATAAAAGCCATCAAGCGCTGGGTCTCATGAATGATATCGTCCCAGTCGCTATCCCCGGTCTTACCATCATTCACCGTGACAATCTTCGGCAGGTTAATTGGTTGCCCGTTCCACCACTGCGGCTCATGGCCGTAGTCAAACAGTGGTTTATTCCGTAAGAGCAATGCTTCTCGCGCGAGGGGAATACTGTGGAGAATCGTCAAGAGTCCTCCTAGGTAAAGGCCGTCGGTGTTGGGGCGGATGAACGCAGGCTCGCCCTCGACTCTTTTGCGGTCTTCCGGATCTGGGCTAATCATGACTTCTTCGGAGGATGTGTTGAATAGGGTCATCGCCCAAGCACCTTCCTCGTAGTGATCCCGAGTTGCTTTGTTGAACTGCGGCTGTCTATGCGACGTCACCCCGGTTTCCTGCTGCCCCATGTCCGAATTTAATGACATAGCAACTGCCTGCTGTAATTCTTTTTCTTCGCGTTCTGCCAGACTGAGCCCATGTCCGGAACCTTCTATATGGTCAAGTAACCGCAAATTAGTACACTTCTTGCAGTTGAAGCGTGAAGACTGTGATACCTTTCGGAGCGATCGCGACAGAATCTTGATACCCAGCGTTTTGTTCCGAGTCACGTATATCTACTCTGGAAGGAGGACGAGTGGGCGGTGCCGTCGGTGGCATTGGTGGCGCATTGTCTTGTTGAGCAAAATCCCATGCTGAGGCGGGGTATGTTAATTCCCAGTCCGAAGTCGCATAAGGGAGGTTATCTTACAAGAGCCTCCGTTATCATTCCAGTAACTAGTTATTGGCTTGGCGGTGTCAGATCATAGCCAGGAGTTGCTGCGCGTCGCCAAGTTTACCTGTAGCTGAGACCCTGTCGGATCTTCGAAGTACGCGTTGATCGCTTTCTGTGAGTCGAGATTGTTTGCCTGTACGCGATAGAATTAGCTCGATTTTACTTATCATCCCGATGGCAGTCCTCTACCTTCAAGAAGGCGATGGCTTGCTCGCGTGTGGTGCTTGTGAAGCTGACGAAGCTGGTGATAGCTTCCTCGGTCGGTTCGGAGGCCATGTTGTTGTTGTCTAGTTCTGCGCTGAAGCTAGACACCGATAGAATAATGAATAAGCATGAGAGGGACACAAAAAGCAAATAGAACAAAGCAAATGGGGACAGAAGAGTTGGGGAAGAGAAAGACAAAGTGTCGCAACTGAGCTTCCCCACCACATGACGCCAAGCATCATTCCGCTATTTGCGTCTCTTTGTACTTCTCCTTGTCCTCCCTCTGCCTCGATTCTTCACTTCTTTGAGCCTAAAATATACAGGATTGGACATTCTCGAACATTTCTTGCATTCCATAGCCTGTTCCAGGTTTATCAAGGCCCATCGGTCGGACTAGTTCACGTTCACAATGGATATATATATTTTTCTGGAACTGATTGTCTCCCTTTCAAGTCTTTGAACGGCCTACTCTGGGTCTTACACCACAATACTATTTATGGTTGAAACAAAACAATGCATTAGTACAATAGCTCTTGGGCTGTCGGTCCGAGTGGATATAAAAACCCCTCTATTCCGCGCCAGATAATCATTCATTACACTTTAAACAACACATCATCTTTCACTTTCACAAGCTCTCGAATTTTCTCATACTATATAGTTACAATGGCCTACGTACCCCAAATCACAAATAAGAAAGCCAAGAAGGTCAAGACAGTCAATACCCCCAATACCACCATTAAGAAGACCACCAATAGGAAGACTGCCAGGAAGAGCGCCAATAGGAAGACCACCAAAAAGGCTCCCAATCCTCCTGTTGATCTTAACAAGCTTTTCCCATCCTGGGGCTCTGAAGACGCACTGAACCAGACGGCAAATAAGGAAGCTACTGATATCATTCTAGCCGTGTACCATGACATCAATGCCTACTGCAACCTCGAGAGACATGCGAGAAACAAAGTTTACGGTTCTCAAGAGACGTTCTACAACCTGCTTGTCTTCACAGAAGGCTTTGTGGAGCGGGAAATCGGCTACTACACGTCCTGCGTGGAATCATTCAAGGCGGAACACGGTGAGTTCCAACCTGTCACACCTAATAGTAGATTCTTAGAATTCGTTACTGGGCTCGGGTGGAAGATGTTTGCTATCTTTTCCCATGCCGAAGCATTCCGACGGGGTATCAAAGAAGCCGACGATAGGACCTGGGGGCTCCTGCTCGAGAAGATCCACGAAAACTCCATGAGTATTGAACTTTATGCGCACAGTCGTACCCTGAAGTGGCGTAATATTCTTCAGGTCTACCAGGACAACCCCATCCCAGGCCTGCCAGATATGAAACCCGAAATCGAGACATACATGGGATGGAAAGTCGACCACCCTCATCACACGGTCATCACGCTTGATGGCAAGCTAAAGGAACCCACATACAATGGCAAGTTACAGCAACACATCAACGAGAGTATCTATGATCCCAAGAAGTGGAGTGGTCAGAAACAGGACCCGACACTTCGCAAGAAGCCCAATGGCAGTTCAACCAACGTCGGACGCAACTGTGTTCTATGCGGTAGCCCTGTTTCTTGTGACTGCCGCTTGAAATCTCGGGCAGGAGAACTGGTTGAGCTTAGAGAATACACCGAGAAGGGTACTGGTGTCCGAGCGCTGGCGAGATTCGGGCGCGGTGATATTCTCGATATCTTCATGGGTGAGCTCCTTCCCCACCCCGCAGAGGATGTTTATCCTCTAACACAAAGCGACGACAAATTGAAGTTCTCCAATCTGTGTACAATTTGCCCTCACCAGTTTGGCAACTGGACTCGTTATATCAGCCACTCGTGCCGGCCCTCGACGCAATTCATGACTCGCACCATTGGAAAACGAGTTGTGTGCACGGTTGAAGCCATTCGCGATATTCTGCCATTCGAAGAGATTACTGTTAGCTATGGCAATAAGTACTGGGAGTCTGTCGGCTATAACTGCCTATGCGGACACTGCGATGGTTCTGGGACTGACTAGAAATAGATTAGCCAACTATATATTCTGCATCTTAGAGTTGAGAGCTGATTTTAATAGCAAAGCATTGAATAGACCCTTGATTTATTTTATTTCAACGTATTAATGTAGGACACATGTAGTGTCCACTCTAGTACCAAGGTGATAGGGTGATGTAGTTCCTCGGGTATCCCCGCAGTTCTGGGGGTGCGGGGAAAGCTATACTTTCCGCGGACTTACTCCGCCTTTTGCGTCCTTTTCTCCCTGCTGTTCTAAATCCCTTCATTTGGAGAAGTTGACTACTACCTATCGCATTGCCCTACACGACTGATACAGTCAATTTCAGCCCTCAAGTAGTCATGAAATCTTGGCCAAGCTAACATTGGAATAAAACATGAGCTACAGCGGAATTATCACGGGGCTGAGCCGGAGAGGCTGTACATCCTGTCGGAAGTGTGTGCTTGGAGGAAAGAGTGTCCTTCAGCAAGCATCCTTGGTCAAGAGAGGACTGCTGACGGAGAGCTATGCGCGGGGGCCATCAGGTGTAAGTATTCTCTATCTAAGAACAAGGAAATAACAGTATTTATCTGACCGTATTGCTTTCGATATAGCCGCCCTTGATTGAGTCCACAGTTGGGGACCATTTCGCCAAGATTGTCGCGGAATGCGGAGATAGAACAGCGTGAGAACCGGGACGCAAAATTGGAGAATTAAGACTGGAAATATTAACTATACTGTCCAGTGTTATCTCGAGACACCAAAAAGATCGAGCTACGTATGCCTCCTTGGACACAAGAAGCAATGCCCTCGCCCGGGGGCTGGAATCACTGGGCGTTGTGAAGGGGGAGCGGGTTGGAGTCATGCTTGGGAACTCGATTGAATACGCTGTGGTACGTTGCGTGTCCCTAAAAATGGTTGAGAAGAGAAGAACAAGGCTTACATCCGTGAGCAGGCAACATATGCGTTATTCAAACTTGGCGCCGTCTTGGTAAGTCAGTCCGCTCATTGTAGTAAGCGACATTGTATCTAATCATTTGATAGGTTCCGCTCAATCCGTCTTTCAATACTGCACAAGTGATTGCGGCCCTAGGTCACCTAGGATCCGGTCATCTTCTAATCAGTACAGAGTCCAACCTGCCCCGAAAACAACCGCGCAGTAATGTTCCCTTGCTCAACGACATTGTTGAAGACCTCCACAAGTCAAACCTGGAGTCCGCATTGGTCCCTTCTCTGAAGAACATCATTATGGTCGATAACTCTGAAGGCCGCGTGGATATATCTTCCTATAAAAGCTTGACGCCGTATGCATCTATTGTGTCCCAGCTTACTGCAGACGGCCGCCCACTTCCTCCCCAGAATCTCTCGCCGGATGAAACTGTGAATATCCAGTTCACGTCAGGAACCACATCAATGCCCAAGGCAGCATGCCTTACCCATCGCTCAATTCTAAATAATGGCTCTCAGATTGGCGATCGCATGCTTCTCACGCCGAATGATATTGTCTGTTGCCCACCACCGCTGTTCCATTGCTTCGGCGGTATATTAGGCTATATGGCAACAGCAACCCACGGCTCAGCCATCGTCTTCCCCAGTGAATCTTTCAATGCTCGGGCTGCACTAGAAGCTGTTCAAGAGGAGAAATGCACCGCGCTGCACGGTGTACCGACAATGTTCCTCGAGGAGTTGAGCATGATCGAGATGGGAGAAATCTCCAAGGAGGGATTCCAGTATCTTCGCACGGGAATCGCTGCTGGAAGCAGTATTCCTTCCGAGATCATGAAAAAACTACACAAGGTATTGAACCTGACCGAATTGACGATTTGTTATGGAATGACGGAAACAAGCCCCGTCTCGGCTATGACAACGACGGATGATCCCATCGATAAGCGGATCTACTCTGTCGGAAAACTCATGCCACATGTCGAGGCAAAGATTGTGGAACCGATGGACAAGAAAGAGATTCTCCCCATAGAGACACGGGGTGAGTTGGCAGTAAGCGGGTACCTGCTGATGAAGGAATACTGGGATGATCCAGAAAAGACCGCGCAGGTGATGATACCAGATGAGTCTGGAAAGTTGTGGATGCATGTGAGTCTAATCATCTATTATTTGTCTCAAGTAATGCGAATTTCTCTGAACTGTGCTTTTAGACTGGAGATGAAGCTTCCATGTCATCGGATGGATATATCACTATCACCGGACGGATCAAAGATCTGATTATCCGCGGTGGCGAGAATATACACCCCCTAGAGATCGAGAATTGCTTGCTAGCCAACGATAGCGTTGCAGATGTGTCTGTCGTTGGCGTCCCCGACGCGAGATATGGCGAGGCAGTGGCTGCCTTCGTTATTCCTCGGGACCACGGCTTAAAAACAGTCACTGCTGAGGATATTCAGCAATGGGTACGTGAGAAGCTTAGCAACCATCTTAGTAAGTTATAACCCAGACCTTGGGACTGCTGCATCCTTTCCATCGTTTGCAGCTGGTCTTCGGTCATCCTCAAAATTGCCATATAGACCGAGCTGATGTTTTACTTGCGTATAGTTCCGAAGTATGTCTTCTTTTTGGGCCCTTTGGAACCTTTCCCTAAGACAGCAAGTGGAAAAATCCAAAAGTTCAAGCTCAGGGAGAAGGCCATTGCACTTTTGACTAAGAGCGCTGCATAAATAGCGAGCATACAAGGCCGAGGCCTGACTTTGCATAGATTCTAATGGATGAGTGCCTGATTTCTGTACATACTTAGTTATTCAAGCCTTATTAGATAGAATTGTCGTATGATCAAGGTTAAATTAAGAGCCTGAATAGATACATTCATACTGTTGCCAGATTAAGATTCAAAGTAGAGTGTTCGCTCTGAAGTGAACCCTGGATCATCAGAAATGGACAACAGACAAGTACCAAGTGCAAGAGCCAGTAGTTGAAGCATAAACCTAGAAATGTTCTCATGGCAACATAGAGTTTTCCGCGATGGTGTCGGTGTGAGTACCTGCTTTCTTTCAGGATATCAAGTCGTGGTAGCCAGTGGCCATCGCGGACACTTTCAGACCTGCCACATCTTAATGACGAACACGAAGCTGTCGATGGGGTAGGTAGCTCGAAAGCAGTATCAAATCCCTCTTCTGTGGCTTTCAAGGGCGGGTCGTTTCAGAGATAGCGCAGTGATGTCAGTCAGACCAGCACGAGTAACATGTATAACATATCATGTAGCCAGTGAGCAAGCTTGCTGTAGCACACATCTCCAGGGCACGTGCAACGAGGTTTCTCTAAATCTAGAAATCCTGAATGCCTGTTTCTCCCTGGAGATTTGGGCGAGCGCCGTCCTCGCAAGTGCCGTCAACCACCCATTCAGGCTCCTCATCCTCGAAATACTGGTCTTGCTCATCCGAGTGATCATCATAGTCGTCATTTTGATCAACGGTCTCGTAATCGAAATCAGAGTCATTACCCTGCATGAAACGCAATCCCATCTCCCAGCGCCAGAGCCGCTCGCCTTCCTCCTTATTTGGGGGTATTTCATCACGGTCCTCAGCAAGGATCTCCCCATCTGGGCCGCGAGTATAGGTCATCATAGCGTTAGGGTCTGGGTTTGATATCGCGTCCATCTTGGCTTCAGATCGCAGGAGATCAGTCTCCAGGACGCCTGAAAACCCCTTGGCTCGCCCCTCGGCCTCTCTTTCTTGTGCTGTCTGGAACCGGCGGATGAGGCGATCGTATAATAACGGGTCTGCGGAGAAGTCGATTAGGATTAGCATTGTGTTTTCTTGTTCGCTCCTGTATGCAAAGCCAGCTGGCACCAGTAATAAACCAGGCCAGATAATTTGTAAAATGATTAACTGGCAATGGGAGAGAAGAGATCAGGCGGACCGGCTAGCTCAAGCCCCGCCGAGAAGTATTCTGGGTGCAAGTCCAGATACCGCTTGCGACGGTTTTTGACTGTGACAGCTTTTTGTGCGCTAGACGCATCTTTGGCCGTAAACCCAGAATCCTTGGGGAAATGTGGCATCTTTGGTGTGTTTCAGAGTGTGGAGATGGATAGGAGAGGAGAATGGAAGTTGGGAACGCGGAGCTCAGCGGCAAAAGTGCCTTCACCTCCGCAATAACTTTTTTCTCGTTGAAGAATATTTTGAGATGTATCTGCTTTGAACGTGTAAGTTGGGGATCTCATTCAAAATACCTTTTCATTATTCTATGGATGTTTTTTTGGCAATAAGGGGGAAAGGACACAGTTTCAGGTTGCTAACAAGCCTGCAGATGCGCTTTCTAGGTTGATTTCCCGTATATCCAGAACTGCATCAGCTGGAAATAATGTCCCCCCAGGACATGTTGCGGCACATTGATGCCCGGCGGTTCACTACCGGTGTGGTTTTGCTGATCCTGCTTGCCTTCTACTCGCCCCTTTCGAAGCTTGTCTTGTCTCCAACATATGGATCCTTCCCCGCGCATATCTTCCATAATTTTGGAGTGGCCATCTCCGGCGGAATCGGGTGGCTACTGAAGGACAAGATTCTCAAGCGCATGGGCCGTCTAGGTGGCTTTATGCTCCCTGTGTTGGCATTCTGGGTTCCGACTCTCCAGTACTTTATCAAGCAGCAAAGCTCTAAGATTGGCAACCCCACAGGCCCAGTGGTCACAGAACTTTGTGGTTACTACCCTCTGGTGCTGTTGACCGTCGCCTATGCCGGAAAGCAAATCCAGACTGCTTTGAGACTCGAAGCGCAGGGCGACGTGATAGTTGAGCATGTGCCCCTGATAGGTACATATATATTCTATTCGGCTGGCGACCACATTGCCCAATATGTTCTTTCATGGATTGTTGGGACCTCGGTTATTTTCACCAGAGTTGGCATGCAAATGCTTCTCGCGGCCTGTTACTCTGTGCTCATCCCATCAAAATGGCTAGTCCTGGCCATTCCCTCTATCATTTTCTCAGTGACTTCGAACGTACATTTCGCTGGAATTAGTGGTGTCAATTCCGCGATTGAGCACGAAGGTTATTCTCTTTTGGCACGACAGGAAGCTTACACTGGGTACATTTCTGTTTTGGAAAACCACAATGAAGGATTCCGAGTTATGCGCTGTGACCACAGTCTGCTTGGTGGACAGTGGACCAAGCTGGCACCAGGCTACCGACCTGAGGTGGATGACCCTATCTACGCAGTCTTTGCCATGCTCGAGGCTGTCCGTCTGGTTGAGCCGGATAATGGCGTTTCCCGCGTTGACGCAGACAGCAAGGCGTTAGTCATGTAAGAATTATGCAAAAAGGATCGATCGCCCAGTTTACTGACAGAAAATAGCGGTCTTGGAGTCGGCACAACACCCTCTGCGCTCATCAAACACGGCATTGAAACTACCATCGTCGAAATCGACCCTGTGGTGCACAAGTTCGCCACTCAATATTTCAACCTCCCGCCAAACCACATCTCCGTGATTGAAGATGCCGTAAAATTCGTCAAGAAGGCACAGTCCTCCCCGAATACACCCCAATATGACTACATCGTCCATGATGTATTCACTGGAGGCGCCGAGCCCGCCGATCTCTTCACATACGAGTTCCTGTCAGGCCTTCACTCGCTCCTCAAGGAAGACGGTGCCATTGCCATTGTGAGTTTCATCAAGGCAACAAGCCCCCCAAATCAACTCCAGACTAATGAATGGAACACAGAACTACGCCGGTGATGTGGCCCTCTACCCAACCGGTCTCGTCGTCCGCACCATCAATGCCGTTTTCCCATCTTGCCGCATCTTCCGCGAAGAACCCACTGGAGATGACGAAGATACCGACTTCACCAACCTGGTCCTTTTCTGCAAGAAGAGCTCTAACACACCGATTCAATTCCGTGACCCTGTCCCGGCTGACTTCCTGCGCAGCAAGTCTCGTGAAAGCTACCTTGTTCCCAAGCACGAACTCGACCCTGCCATCTTTGCCTCTTGGCCCAAGGGCGGTAGACCAATTTTGATTGCTAAGCAGGCCGGAAGATTGCACAAGTACCAGGATCGCAGTGCGATCAAGCACTGGTCTATCATGCGCAAGGTTATGCCTGATGCCGTGTGGGAGAACTGGTGAGTGTTGAAAGGGAGCTGAGTAAAATTCGAAGATCGAATATTACTCTTGCTCTGACTTTTATATTGTCTGTCTATATTAGAAGATCATAGGTACCAAATAATAGCAAACTAGCCTACAAAAACATCGCCTTTTAGATCTACTGAAAGGTACATACTTGCTGTTTCGTCCTTCGTATTGCTGGAAAGACACGTAGAATAACAAATCACAGACTTCATATTGGTATCATTATCTAACACCTGCCGACAAGCCAGGGAGCTCCATCCACTGTTAGAGTAAGCAACAGAGCAACTGTCTCCCCTTCACAAATTCAAAGGTCCCCCAAGAGCTCTTTCATCTCCATATATCAAACCACCCAGCCCATCACCAACAGTGAGAGTTCCGGCCTCTGTATTATGTACGCACAAAGAACTAAAATACAGTGAGAAAGAATAAATCAAGCCGAAGGACTGCCACGGGGACTGGAGCCAGGTTTCTTGACGAGGCCGGCGAAGAAGTTCGCCAGGGCTTGGTTGTGCGCTTTCTCGTCATTGCCAGCGGTGCCTGCATATGGGCTCTCTTTCTTTAGGGTTCGACTAGCCTCGCGGTCCTGGGGTAAAATTTAGCTATGTCCTGGGTTGGGGTGATGATGCCGCGCTGGACGGGTGCTTACCCGAAGCTTTTTCAACATATCATCGGCGTCCACTTGGATTCCGCCCATGTTGAACTGTACAGGGCCGATGTGGTCGTTGACTTTGCCTTCGTCGGCCATGGGAGACATCTCCAGTTGCGGGGTTGGCTGGTTTGAATTCTCCTTCTCATCCTTGGCTTTGAGATCCTCCAGTTTCTCCACTTGGGTTGCGAAGAATTCTTGGAGGTCGGTGGTCTCGACTTCGATCTTGGTCGTGTTGCCGTGGGGGTTGGATGTGCCTCGTTTAGGGTCATTGATGGTCAGTTCGAACATGGTCACTGCACTTGTGCCTTCTTCTGCTACGCCGTTCTCGCCCTGCTGGTTGTCGTCTGTGGATTGGTAGATTGACTCGGGAGACTCCTGAATCTCAATTGACCACGCCGTCGATACTCCCTCCATGTCAAATCCTTCCCGAATAATTCGGATCTTACCCCATGAGTCCCAGTTGGCTGGCACTAGAATCTTGTCTCGGTCGATCACATTATGCTTTAATGATTCTCTTTTCAAAAGAGAGTGTATACCCAGAGAAGAATGAATCAAGCCCTGAAGAGAGTTTGCAAGGAATGGGGTAGTATAGATGAGCGACGCGCCGTCTGTCTAGAGGTCAGAAAGAGCACAAATGGCCAAACACAGGATAATAACATCCTTACGCTTCAAGAGAATCGTTCTGAGGAATTGGAGAACGAAATCGAACTGCTCTTCGTGCCATCCGTGATCTTTCTCTAATTTCTCGATTTTATCCGCCTGAGAACGTCGCGAAGTAAAGTCAGCAAAGATTTACCAGCAATTGATCTCTGGATAAGAGTTTACATACCCCTTGGCAGACAACACACATTGGGATTCCGAGGCCCTCATCCCATTCACCGGGTCCTAGAGGTATTGTGACCGGACCGCTTGAGGTTGAAATGCCGCCTGCAGCCGCAGAGCTGGGATCAATTCCCCTTTTGCGATCGCGCCATTCCGTCATGGTCTCTTCCATAACGAATTTGGTTTCATCGTCAAGCGAAACGAGCACAGAACGTAGCAGACGGGTCCATTCTCTTAGCCTGCGAACCCACGTCCATGGGTCTGACCAGTCCATCAGAATGACAACCAGCGTTTCCGGGACGGACTTGGGGGTCAAAAGTGGTTTGAGGAGAGGTGCGAATGACGGAGAGGGCTCGGACAAGAGGTACGCCGAGACGCGTGCCAGGGTATCTGCGCGAGAGAAGCATCAGCATATGCCTGATCAAAGAGTGCATTCTCCGTGTACCTTCTTTATCAGCATCGAGGACATCTCGATATGTGTATCCAAGCGCAAATTGATTGGCAATTGGTGGTGTTTTCCCTTTACCTTTCCGCTTGTCGTTTACTAAGCTAGGGTCTGCAGAGGTGTCCGCGGAAAAAGTATCTAGAAATTCCCTCTGGCTGTCCGGCGTGCCACCTATGATCGAGCTATTAGCGACGGGTCCAAGATGAAAGACGAGACTAGAAATGAAGATGAGCGGCACTGGAAAGCTCGGATGAACTGGTACTAACCTAGCACTAGCAAGTTCTTCTCGGGTAAGCGCTTGCCGTTGGCAACAGTATCTAATAGAGAGGACCAAATGTTCTTCTTGGAGCCATCTTTGCTGGTTGGCCGACTGCTCGTCTTCCCGGGATTCGGACTGGAAGGCATCGTGTCAAGTCCCACCGTGCCTCAAAGGGCATTCACCCTTCCAAATGTCTGTCTCTACCGTAGTACAGCGGAAATATTGTTCGCGTGGAAATGTGGAGGCGGAGGGCTTGTAAGGCGAAGCAGCGTTGCGGGTCAGGGGAATCCCGAGGGAGATGGATAAATGTAGGCCCAAGTGAAACAACCCTAATCGCGAAGGGATCTCCGATTGCAAGTCACAAAAAAAGAGGAAGGTCTTTTTCTGGCACGTCGTTGAGCAGGGGGCTAGTTTGCATTGTAAAGGTGCGTCTCCGTAAACAATTGATTATTACGGTTCAGCGCGGGCTCCACATTTCTTTCTCTCCAACTTCTGCCACACCTTGAACTATTCTCCCGCGCACATTTCCCTCCATGAATTCTATTCGCCAGGTCCAGGCGCTCAATAAGCGCGAGCTTGAGCACGCGATGTAAGTAGAACTCATGTGAAGCTCCCGCAAAGCTCTTTTTCCCACTGACAGTCTTACGTTCCACCTATAGACCCCCAGAGGCATCATGGCATGCAGATTATCGCGACACAGCCTATATCTACATCGGAGGACTTCCATTTGATCTATCCGAAGGTGACATAATTGCGATTTTCTCACAGTATGGGGAACCGGTGCATGTCAACCTAGTCCGCGACAAGGAAACAGGCAAGAGCAAGGGATTTGCCTTTCTGAAATATGAGGACCAGCGCAGCACAGATCTTGCTGTGGATAACCTCGGTGGCGCAACTGTCATGGGCCGTTTGCTTCGAGTGGATCATGCGCGCTACAAGCGGAAGGACGACGAGGAAGAGC
Source organism: Penicillium roqueforti (assembly GCF_015533775.1). Taxonomy (NCBI): domain Eukaryota; kingdom Fungi; phylum Ascomycota; class Eurotiomycetes; order Eurotiales; family Aspergillaceae; genus Penicillium; species Penicillium roqueforti. Next base: position 371,608 of record NW_024067586.1, read on the forward strand.
AGGACAATGTCGCCAAGCTAATGGGAGATCCCGGCGTCAGTGAGAACAAGAGCAAGGAGGACGACCGGAGGAGGGGAACCGCAATAGAAGAGAGGCGACCTATGCTGAAAGAGGAAAGGGAACTGGAAGAATTGATTCGGAACCACGACGAGGAAGACCCGATGAAGGAATTCCTCATTGAGGAGAAGAAAGAAGAGATCGCCACTGCAATCCAGCTGTGGAACAGCACCAAGAAGTCGTCTCGACGACGCGATGACAGCAGAGAACGATCAAGCCGGCATCACCGCCGACACCGTTCTCGTTCTCCTCGCGAGCGAAGACATAGAGATGATCGCTCTATGGATAGGGAGCGGCGATCTCGCCGTAGGTCATCCGAAAGAGGAGAAAAATCTAAAAAGGACCGCTCGCCGAGGAAATCGCGCTCGCCCGAACCCCGAAGACACCGGAGTGATCGGGATAGACATGATCGCCGCCATTGAAAGATAAATGAGAAATCGTTATAAAGGTTTCCAACGTTATCTACGGTGCTACACATATTTCTCGCCGAAATTCTCTCCTTGCAAATTGGGACACCCTGACCAAATAAGAGCGTTTCCCAGTCCAGAAAGCGATGCCATGATTCAAGCTTGATGCTGGCAAAGAGCTAGGTGCTGCAGACAAGGTGTTCGTTACTTGCTGGACGATAGACTACACCCTTGGTGTGACAGACCGGGGATTTTCCTTTTGTCAACCCAGATACCTTTTCCAGCCATCCCGCAGACAATACCTCTTTCCTTCCTCGCCATCTCGAAGCACAAATTTCTCCCAGCGCCCTTCTTTTCCAGATCCGACTACCAACAGAGTCTGGTCATCGCACCAGCCTATGAGGCCTTTTTGAGGCCGACCAAATGATGACCCGATCGGTGGCACATGCGCCGAGCCCTGGTTGGCTTGCTCACCAATCTCAAAATGTGCGTTGGCAAATGAATAAACATCCGAGAACACACGAGGAAGCAGGGGAATCTTGCCAAGGATTCCCCATTTGTAGCTAGGAGGTGTTTCCTCTAATGCTGGTGATGGTGATTGACTGCGACGAGTAACGGATTGCTGGTGGGGGATATCAAAGATGTGGAGAGTCGATTTGTCAGATGTAACTGCCAGCAAAGTATTGGACGGCGAAAAGGCAATTGAGAATATCACTGCGTGGTCAACACCGCGTCGCAATTCTGCTAGCTTCGTGCAATTTCCTGTAGCGAATATACGAACCAAAGTCCCCTGGATAGATGTTAATAACCCACCCATAGATGATCGCAGCCTAAGATAACTTACGGACTCACTTGCAGTCGCCAGCAAGTTCCCATCGGGACTTAGGGCCATAGCCCGCAATGGTGTGCTATGTGCAGGTATGATGCTGATGTTGCCGGTCTCCAGCTCTATCATTTGGACCTGGCCGGGAGACCGACCAGGGAAGGCCAGCACCTTGTTATCGAGACAGGCTAGCCCCAAAGGGTTATCGGAGGTTTCAAAGACTGAGAGTTTCTGGGGAGGGTTGGAGAATGCAAAGACATGGACGCTGTTCAATAAAACAGCGACGATTTTTGTTTTGGAGAGACGGACACCGAGCACGGAGGTGCGGAATTCAAGTGTGATGGCGGCTTTCTGTTTGGCATCGTCCCATATAACCAACTGGGGATATCTGTGAGCTTAGATGCTCACATTATGCTAGGGATAATTGCCTACCTTATTCTGTGGGAACTTGGGGTTCTTTCCACCACCGACAATGGCCAAGTAGTTCGACTGACCAAGCATTTCCGCTATCCCGATGCCTGCGTTGAAGTCTTAAGTGCAAATAAGCGAGTCAAGGTAAGTGACTTGATATTTTGTATATTCACAACGTGTAGATCAATCGCTTACCTCTCAAAACCTTGAGCTCGCAAGGGTTGGCGTTATATACTGTTCGGGTCGTTCATCAGCCTGGGTTCCATAGTTCATAATATGAGCTAGCTTCTCCCTAGGTTCTCCTAATAGCTAGATCAAGCGTTCCTCACCACAAAAACCCGTGTCCAAGCCCACTGAGAAGCAGCTGTTATCATGATTAAATGTTGCTGAGAGTGAATATGGCCCGGTGGACTCATCGATAGATTGGCGGGTATTCATTGCTGTATGTCAACGAAGCATAGGAAATAATTTCTTGATCAGATAGATCGATCTGGGTAGACTCTGTATAGTAAAGTCCTCAATCGGTAATAAATAGTTGATCTTAAGAATTTTTCCAGGTTCAAAGCTTCAAATGCTTGGATGTCTGAGATCATCCCCGAGCTTCTTAATCGATAAGAGCAATGCGGGCAAGATCCACATCGACGCCTCAGGCTGTGGATTATGTAATCATACGGTTGCCAGCAGAGACCCACTTTGATCAACCCCTGAGTTGCTGTTCGATGTGTTGCTGATGGGAATGAAGGCGATGTTGTAAATGGAAATAGGGGGAATACTCGGTAGATAATTGTCAATTTCCTGAATTCTTTTTTTTCTTTTTTCATTCACTCATCAATTGTGACTGATCGAAAGCTTTGTAGAAGTAAAAAGTAGCTGGAGAAGAAGAGCTGTCCCGTGATTGGCCACCTATTTGGGAAAGGGGGAAACACGAACTGTCTTTCCTCCCCCCCCCTACTCTCTCCAGACTCTCAGGAGAGGCAAGTTTCAAACCCTTCGTCTTCGTTGTTAATTCCTTGCTTTGGACTTCTTTCTCCCGCTACACTTCTTTAATCTTCCCTTTACTCACAATGTCGTCAGCCCTCAATGCGGTATGTACATTCCCCTTTTATTGGGAGCTTCCCGCCTTCTCTTAAAGCTTCCCAAGCTAATTGCATGCCCGTACTTGTTCCGGGTAGATCAAGATTCGTCGCAAGAAGAATGTCAAGAAGGGTATTCAATTCTGTTTGATGGTGTGCGGCGCCAGTGGAACAGGTATGCTTACAACGGATTACTCGAATTTCAGGGACTAACCGGATCCTCTTTTCCGCGACAGGTCGCACAACTTTTGTCAACACTCTCTGCGGCAAGCAGGTCCTAGAGGGCAAGGATGCCGATGATGCTGCCAATGCTCACCTTGAGGAAGGTGTACGCATCAAGCCCGTGACGGTCGGTCAGTTGAAATTGTCCCCCGCGCACGGCGCTTATATCAAGCTATCAATACTGATACCGGATGGCAGAGCTCGAGTTGGACGAGGAAGGAACCCGCATCTCCCTGACCATCGTCGATACCCCCGGATTCGGTGACCAGATTGACAACGAGGCTAGGCATGCACACACAGATACCCGACAGATGTTCATGGACTGACTTTTGGATAGCTTCGGCGAAATTGTCGGTTACCTTGAGCGCCAATACGATGATATTCTTGCAGAGGAGTCGCGAATTAAGCGTAACCCTCGATTCAGGGATAACCGAGTACACGTTCTGCTCTACTTCATCACACCCACCGGCCACGGTCTGCGTGAACTCGATATCGAATTGATGAAGCGCCTGTCTCCCCGTGTTAACGTCATTCCTGTCATTGGAAAGGCCGACTCGCTCACCCCCGCCGAATTGGCCGAGTCCAAGAAGCTGATCATGGAGGACATCGAACACTACCGCATTCCCGTCTACAACTTCCCCTACGACGTCGAGGAGGATGACGAGGACACTGTGGAGGAGAACGCCGAGCTCCGTGGACTGATGCCCTTCGCTATAGTCGGATCGGAAGACTTTGTTGAGATTGACAACCGGAAAGTGCGCGCGCGCCAGTACCCATGGGGTGTCGTTGAGGTTGAGAACCCTCGCCACTCAGACTTCCTGGCTGTCCGTAGCGCTCTGCTCCACAGCCACTTGGCTGATTTGAAGGAGATCACGCACGACTTCCTCTATGAGAACTACCGTACTGAGAAGCTCAGCAAGAGCGTCGATGGTGGCTCTGGGTATGTTTCTCCTTATACTAGAAATTTTATTATAATCCATCGGCTAACAAATGAACGAACAGTGGCTATGATTCTGCTATGAACCCCGAGGATCTTGCCTCCCAGTCTCACCGTCTCAAGGAAGAGCAGCTCCGCCGCGAGGAGGAGAAGCTCCGTGAGATTGAGATCAAGGTACAGCGTGAGATTGCCGAGAAGCGACAGGAGTTGTTGGCTCGCGAGAGCCAGCTCCGAGAGATCGAGGCTCGCATGCAGCGCGAGCAGCAAAGCCAGAACAATGCCAGCGAAGCAGCCAACGGAGAGGCCTAGATATACCCTGTCGACGATGCGGCTCATTCGACGGGGCGCCGGTTCGCAATGTGATACTCTACCAGCATGGACTTTTATGGCACCAACAAGTTGGCTTTTGTTTATGGGATAATATTGACTGTTTATTCATGTTAATGGCTTTTTTCTTCTTTTCTTCTTACCTCTGCGGGGATGGGCAACCTCAACTAGATTACGGCACTCCAGTCACGAATTGTGGGCGCAATGCTTCTCATTTCCAATGGGAGTCTGAACTATGTCGAGTTGGGAATGGTTCTTACCAGTTCCTGGAAACCCTATGCTCGATATATCTCCTCGCATTCAATCTGGTGACTGCCTCTTCTCTAGCACATGTTTTCCGCCGTGTCTAGGTCGTCCCATCTTTTTTTTCATTTCATCACATCCCAGCCGCCACCGTGCCATGTTGCCGCGTCATTTCTATTTCCTCCTCTTCTGCTTCCTCTCCTGTTCTTGTCCAAAGTCGCAGCGCAGCAATATTCCCTCTTCTCTTGTTTTTTTTTCGCGTTCGTGACTTCTTGTTCATTATCTATTTTTTTCTCCTCGCCTGTCTTCCTACCCCGATAGTAATTGAGGAAGAAAAAGTACCTGGCTAGCTCGCTTGCTCTCAATTTCTTGTTCAGCTACTGTAGCCGGTCACTGCGTACTATCTGTAGCAGCATGCTTTAGTTTGTGATATTACAGCTAAGCCGTCAAAGTATTTACATAGCTTGAAGATAGTATGTTAGGCTTGCTTGACCCTTCTGTGGCGACAGGAGATGTCCAGTTTAGGGCCTCACTAGCAAGGCGGTTAAGCTCTGCATAGTTAATCATTTGAAGATCTGGTCATACCATGGACGGATTAATGTGAGCCAATCATAAAGCTCCCAACAACTAGCAAATAGGTATGGGGGCGGTAAGACGGCTATATAGTATTGAGGCTTGAAATTTCGTTGCTTTGTGTGGATTATTTTCATTATGACTAGGATAGGAAAGTTGTAAAACGACCGTGAAACAAGATCAAATATCCATGATTGGAATTAATCACATTATAATACCAAGCTTAGGTCTACTGCAATTATCCTCATCTGAAATGCAATAGTGCCATTCACATCAATGAGATTGTTAAGTATAACAGACAAAGATGCCTCAAACCCAAAACGATACAAGTAGAACGAAGATGTCTTAAAGAACATTTGGAAGGAAACAAAGAGAGCCATCGGGAGATAGAAAGAGCTAAAGAAGAAAGGTAAAAAATTTTAGAAAGAAGAAAAAAAAGGAGCCAATGCAATAGCAAGAACTGAAAAGAAAAGAAACGCAGCAAAAAGCAAGAAAGCAGACACGCAAGAAGTGGTATTTGCGCTCCATTGTACATTGCGTAGAAAAGACGGGGAAACCCCCATTTGTTGTAATTGGTGTTGAGGAAAGGGAGAGATAGGTGTTTGCGAAGTAGATGTGGATGATCGGTCAGTTGCAGAGACAACACAGTACATACAGCCACGGCTTTGCGAGTATGATGAGATGACACATGTAGTGAAGGACGGGTGTCATTAAGAACTTTCGGAAGATAAGTGCTTAATGATCTGTGGAAAGAGATGCGGGCGACAACGTCAAAGCGGCGATGTCAAGCAGGGGCTGATTGTGGTATGTACCCGTTGAACATTAGGCGGCGGCTGGCTGCGGCTTGTTCGTCCAGAAATCTAAACTGGCAACAGTGTCATAGCCTCGGTCATCTTCATAGGCGTAGATAATCTACCAGATTTAGTCAGCGCTTGATCAGTGAAAAAGAACTCCCAGAGAAAAACCCCGGGAAGAAAAATATGGAAGTAACATACCTCGCGGGTGGAACTGTGTAACATGCGAATGTTCTTGCCGGTCATAAGGTGTGTCAATTCACTTGTTTCAACGTGTCGAATTTCGACAAAGTTAGGTTCGAACGCCAGAATGTAAGGGTAGGACAGTGCGAATGCGTTCGGGTTGCCCTCCCAGGCGATCTTCCAGTCCGGACGAGCTCGCCACCCATTGCGGTTGACGAAGAATGAGAAATCACTGTAGTTGAGTAGGAACTCGCCATTCATACGCTCAATATGAATAGGTTTGACATTCTCCTTTCGTGCCACGAAGTCAAGAGACGTGTCGGCCTGGTCAAGGAGAGATTGGGTCTCTGTTGTTTCTAGACTGACCACCTCAAAGCCACGTGCACAACCAACACATAGAGTAGAACGCAGGAAGTGGATGGAAGAAGACTCGGCAGGGATATAGTATTCCTTAGTGAAAGTGTTAGTGCGAAGTGAAGCATGAACATGGAAGAGAGAAATACGAACCTTGAATGGCTTGAGAGTATCCTGACCACCCTGGAACATTTTGCTGACAGCAGACTTCTTCTTTCCCTTTGCCAGATTGTCCATCGGCTCGTAGACCTTGATTGTACTTGATAGCGCCGATGTTTTGACTGAACAAACAAGATGACGACCCAGACCAATGCCTGCCTTGAAAAAGTTCGCATGGCCCTGAATTTTCTTCGGCCGTTTTGCCATGCTGTTCTGGCCCTCGACATAATCGAGAGCATCCATGGGATAAGAGGAAAGCGTTTTGTTTGCCAGAACCAATAGCAGCTGGTACTCTTCTAAAGTGTCTATTTGAGTGACTTGCGTAGCCTCTAGAACCTTTCTTGGTTTGGCTGTTTTGTCTTTAGGCCAGCGTTCTGAGACAAATATGCCATTATCAGTCCCGTAGACTAACTTCCGGCCTCCATCTGGTGGCAGTTAGTGAGTGACACGAGTTGAATTAGAACTTTTTTGACGTACCAATCGGAACAAGACAATTGATTCGGTTGACCGCTGCGAAAAAGCCCTCGCTCAGGATCGTCTTGTTGTAGAAATTGCTGTTCCGCTCCCACAGTTTGTGTTGTTGCTGTTCTACCGCTTCGATAAACTTTCGTCGCGTGGCGACGTTTGTGGCATAGAGAGTCTGCTCGTAACCACCCTTGCCGAGATGCCTGAAAGTGATAGGCAGTCCACCATCTTTGGCAGGAGGGGGATTGTTGATGACAGTCTTGTTTGACAGGAGACTGGATGAAGGTCTTTTGGCAATCCCTAGTCGTGGGATGACCTCTTCCATCTGAGCGATTACTAACAGTTCTAAAGGAATGGGCTTCCTATAAACTCGAGATTCCTCGCGTTTATTCACCATTTTGACGCGAACGAGCAGGACGGCATGATCAAAGAGATACGCGGTAACATCGGAGCTGTCGGCTGTGGTTTTCTTAAATGACATCTTCATGAGCATTTGTCGATTTTCTTCTGTGAGCTTCAAATCAACATAGTCCGCAGAGTTGAACTTCAGCGCAGCGTTCAATTGGACCAAATTGAAATGGTTCTCCGCTTTTCCACTTTCAGTATTGACGCGCGAAAGGAAGTCCTTGATCAGCTTGATGGCCTTCGGAATATCTTCTTTGTCGGGGTTGCCATCCGCACTGTTTTTGTAAACACCTTCAAGCAAAAGCGGGTATCTTGCAAGACGAGTTGTAGGCTTCGTCAAATAACCGTTCAGTTCCAGCTTCCGGGATTCCTTGAGACGTTCCGTGTCTTCGACAAATTTCGCAAAGGCTGGGTTCGATGATTTCTCCTTCTCAAACTCATACTTTCCGTATAGTTGGTTGGCACCATATTTGATGAAAGGGTCGAAATTAGGGACATGTTGACAGAAGATGTCGCCAATGGTGTGAACGACCTGGCTCTCCTTCTGTCGAGCATTCAGGGCTTCACATAGAGCGCTGTTGACCTTGAGGACCTCTAAGCAGTTGCCAAACACGGTTCGAATAAACTTCTCACGCCGGTGTTCTGGAATTGGCGAGTGAGTGGTAGTTCCAGCAGCGCGCAATGGTCGCATCCAGAAATCCCGCAAATATTCTAAATCCTTGACGAAATCACGCTCGGTGTACATGAGCTCAAAGATAACCTCCTGCCTTTTCTTCTCGTGGTCATCAACCGAGTCCGAGACCTCCTTGGGCACCGTACTAATCCACAGCTTTTGGTTATCATTGTCGTCATCATCATCCGGGGGTAGAGCAGTCTTGGATTCCGATGTTCCCAGTACCGGCTGAGGTTTCAGATTCAACCTGGCTTGCTGCTCCAGTCGTCGCGGACAAGCAATAGAATAGCAGAGAGTGTCCCGGTTGCAAGTGGGAGAATAACATTCAGTCAGGAGAGTGAAAACTCCGTTAACCTCGATCGTCGACTTGTCTTCTCCCATTGTTTCCTTGAACTGATAGACCTCTCCGGGTGCGTCGCGAAGACGGTGGTCATATGTGACATCGTGGAAGAATTTCTGAGCATCCAGCGCACGGCCGAGCAAGAGAGCGAGGTTGCGATCATTGGTTCTGATAATAGAAGCTATCAAGTCCACCGAATCAGTACCCGAAAACGCATTTTGATACGAAAGGCCGTTCTTCTGTCGTTCGCCGAGTGAAATCTTCTCCCTGAAAATCTCAGCAACAAGAGAAAGCAGAGCAGGATATACCACCGGAACCTTTCGCTGCGAATCCCTAGAAACTAGGGTAACCTTGCCGCCGGAGCCCTGTGTGGCTTGGCTTTGAACGCTCATTGTCCGATCGGGCGCAACAGTGGATGCCATAGACATAGTCCGAGATCTCTGCGATCCATCGCTTGGCTGACGAGATGCAACAAATTCATCGGGACTGGGCTGCATCGAGTCATGCCTTATTGGAATCTGCTGATCGTGACTTGACGGAGGTCTGCGGTGTGGAATTGACCTTCCGCTGTTCATGATATGCGGATCCCGATCAGATGACCAGGAAGTCATAGACATAGCTCGTTCGTTCCCATGCTTTTCTGGGACAGGACGGCCGAGCTGCGTGACCTGAGCTCCAGCATGATACTGTTCACGACGAGAAGCAGTGGCAGACGTGTGATTGAAGTTGCTTGGCGGAATCTGGTAAGGCGGCCCGCTTAGTTTTGCCATTGACCTTGACCGGGATGAATCGGAATTCAGCGCGGGAGGAGGCATAGCACGATTGAAATCCCTAGAGTCTAGGTATTGCGGAGCAGGGCTCGGTCTTGACTCGAGGCGTTGAGGTCGAGGATAGGCAGCAAAGCGTTGTTGGGTGCTAGGGTTGTGTCGAGGAGGCTGATGTGAAGACATTGTTGCCGAGGCCCCTGGACTGTAGGCCTGATACAGCCCGGACGGCTGGGGTGGAGGATATCCATTTGGTGGTGCCGACGGCGGTCCGTGTCCATTTGGCATTTGCCGTGTTGGCGGCGGCGGCGGTCTCTGAAATTGGGGTTGTGCGACATGCGATGACATGGTGTGAGCGCGACCCTGGGCGAATTGCGGAGTCTGTGAATTCATTGTATGGGACCGTCCTGCAGGCGGTGCGCCTCCAAATATGTCAGAATACGCTGCATCCCGCTGCGTAGACGAGGCGGGTCCGTGAGGCCGGTAATTCCGGCTACGCTGGCCCCCCAAATCCGCCATTTTCGCGAAATATCAGCGATCAAGGATGAGTGGCGGTTGTTTAATCAGATACGCAAGGTATATCTATGCCGGGGTGCGAAGAAGGCGAAAGGGGTATCCGGGTTGATCGTGGAGAGCGTTCAGGGCGTCGCAATAGGTCTGTTCAAGATCGTAGACCACGGGAGAAACGATAGAGGTGGAACGGGAGAGAAAATTTCCGTAGGCAATAACCTCGAAAGAAATAATAGATTGTCTCAAAGCACTGATGGGACTCAATATTCCATAACTCCCCTCAGTTCGGATGGGGAATTCAAAGGCGATATCAAAGCGGTACTAATGGAAAAGCGCCAGGAGCCGTGAGCGCAACTAAGTCAGGGCTCCTTTCGATTTCATGCCCTCAGCATCCTCCGAGATTTGAGGTCAGGAGTGAGAGTAGAGGAGTTGTTGAAGGTGGGGGTGATAATTGGATGTTGAAAATGCAGTAATAAACTGGGGGAGGGGGGGGGAGGGACCCAGGAGAACGAGGATGGCGAAGGTGACGGCGAGGCCGGTATGGTAATTTCAGTACACAGACTCCTAATCTGCCGTTCATAGGGCTTTTAGGAGTGACATCTGAAATACAGTGGGTATGGTATCGTCACCGCCCATGACCAGACAATGGCGTGGACTACGGCGGGCGAAGTGGCCATGTGGAACACCCAAAACCCCGACACCTCCAGCCGTCAACAGCCCGAACTTCTCCCTGCGCTTGATCTTGTATCAAACAGGACCCATTTTCTTCTTATATTTCCCCCGTGTAATTTGCAAGATTAGTCTTGCCCCACCATCACTATGGCAGACAGCGAGCTTGCGCCCAAGTTTGCTCCGTTCTTCTCCTTCGTGAGTTCAAGGTTCCGCGACCACTGGGGTTCATAGACTAACAGGCTTCCTATACTAGGCAGGCATTGCCGCTGCAGTGGGTTCATTCCAACCTGGTTCCGACTAGACAATACACTAACAGTTCCCTATAGATGATCTTCGGTTGTACGTGAAATACCTCTCATGGATGGAGCTAGCTCTCCAAGGATATAACGATGAAGGCATTGGCAGTCGCTGGGGCGGTTAAGAACCTCCTTAAGGACGTCAGGGAAGTCCTTACACTTATAATGGATAGCATATCATCGCTAGAGAAATCGTGGTACCGTGAGAGGCCACAGTGGGCTATGAACCGGTTACAATGGTTCTTATCGGTGCAGTGGTTCCCATGGGGCCTGTTGCAACACTTGAGGGCCCTCTTACGGTACTGCGATATCTCTGGCGATGACAATGACATCATTTATAAGCGTAAGGACTTCCTTGACGTCCTTAAGGGGGTTCTTAAACGCGCCGGCGACTGCCGATGCCTTCAGTTATATCTATGTTCTAGGTATTTGGACAAACAGCTTACAATCTCACAGCGGCAGGAGCAGCTTATGGCACAGCGAAGTCTGGCATTGGAATTGCAGGTGTGGGAACCTACAGGGCCGATCTCATCATGAAGGTAAGAACCGTTTCTCTAGGTTCCGTGATGGACAGGACGGTAGCTAACTGAGTTCATGACTGCAGTCCCTCATTCCCGTTGTTATGTCCGGTATCATTGCAGTTTACGGTCTCGTTATCGCCGTCCTTATCGCTGGAGCAATGGGACCAGGAAGCAATGAGAGCTTGTACACGTACGTTTCGAAAGTTGGGTGGATGTGGAGCTTGGCACAAGCTAATGATGCACAGAGGCTTCATGCATCTTGCCGCTGGAATGTCAGTTGGTCTTACGGGTGTGGCGGCTGGTTATACAATTGGAGTTGTGGGCGATGCAGTAAGGACCCTATATGCGCGGCAACGTGAGAGGACTATTAAGTCCTAACAACTACTCTAGGGTGTTCGGGCATACATGCAGCAGTCTCGGGTCTACGTGGGAATGATTCTCATACTGATTTTCGGCGAAGTTCTTGGGCTTTATGGGTATGTTTCTGAGTCGGGGTTCTTTCAGATTACCTTTACTAACATGGTCAGCTTGATTGTTGGTTTGATTCTAAACTCGAAGTCTTGAGCGCTGGGCAATTCCATACGCCGACTCATTCAACAACACTTTTTCGTCTGCTACCGGTCATCCTGGGCTCGAACAGACACCATTTTTGATATATGTGTACCAACAACGTAACCAGGACAGATAATGGCCATGGAAACTGGATCGAGATATGGACCGACTGGTTTCTGAATCGAATACATTCTTATTTCCGGTGTACAATAAAAGGATCTTACATAGGTTCGGGTCAAATCAAAGCTAAGAGCTTACTCAGTCCGGTTTATCACCGTAGTTTCTTTCCCGTCCAGCCCCGCCTCCCATAGCAAATACGTCAGAGAACTTTCATTCTTACAACTCTTTGCCCCGCGATTTTTCCGAAACCCTAGATTCTTTCAAACCTTCGAACCTCGATGTTCTTTATGATCTGAAATCCGGAATCGAGCTGTGTTGCCGATTGGTGGCGCGCTAACGGGGTCTCCATACACGTTTTTTTCCCTTTTACCACGACATGATCTTTGACCATTCTAATGGCAACCGGAGCAGTGCAACATTCGCCTAATGAGGCGCCAGGAACCATGGTATTTCCCAAGGTAAATGGAAACCTGCATCACAGGGACAAGCAACTCGTCGAGTCTTTCCGTCCTCCTCCGCGATCCTCGAACCCATTTCTCATCACCGAGCGCCAGGACGAGAAGCAACTGTGCATCTCGTCAAGGAGTCTGCGCGTGAGCGATTTTGTGCTCGTCAAGACTCTTGGAACTGGTTAGCGCGTGGCCGAACCCATATTTCTCTTACAGGAGTCGCATCTGACGGTTCATGCTTTTCTCATTGTATAGGCACTTTCGCTCGGGTGTGGCTCGCAAGGTTAAAAGACCAAAAGGACAAGAGCAAAGTATATGCGTTGAAAATTCTTCGAAAGGCGGACGGTAAGCGCCACTTTGTCTAACGTTGTGCGTGGCGAGGGACAACTTGTGCTGATTGCGACTGGAAAGTGATCAAACTCAAGCAAGTGGAACATGTGCGCAACGAGCGGAAGGCCCTCGCAGCGGTCATTGACCACCCTTTCATCACCACCTTGATTGCATCATTCTCGGATGAGAAATGCCTCTATATGCTGGTATGGCAACTTGTTTTTTTGGAATACGAAATATGTCTTGATTGATCACAGGATGCTGACGAATTGTCAGCTGGACTATTGTCCTGGAGGTGAAATATTCACATATCTACGACGACAACGACGCTTTAGCGAAGAAGTCTCGACTATCTATGCCGCCGAAATAACAATGACAATCGAGTTCTTGCACGATGTACATGGAATTGCCTACCGAGATCTCAAACCGGAGAATATCCTGTTGGATGCCGATGGTCACCTCAAGCTTGTTGACTTCGGGTTTGCGAAGCAAGTCGATAATCGCGAGACATACACATTATGTGGCACACCGGAATACCTAGCTCCGGAGGTCATTCAAAACAGCGGCCATGGACTTGCAGTGGACTGGTGGGCTCTTGGGATCTTGATCTACGAATTCTTGGTCGGACAGCCTCCTTTCTGGGACCAGAACCCTATGCGCATCTACGAGCAGATCATCGAAGGTCGTCTACGCTTCCCACCGAATATGCCACCTGCAGCTCAGAACATCATCTCCCTACTCTGTAAAACAAACCCGTCGGAGCGACTGGGCCACATCTCTGGTGGCTCGACTCGAGTCAAGTCCCATCCGTTCTTTCAAGGCATCATCTGGGATGATTTGTTTTATCGCCGGGTGAAAGGACCTATACTTCCCCGCCTATCCCACCCCGCGGACACGGGTAACTTTGAAGAATATCCGGATCCCCCCGACCTCAGAAACACGAACATTTACACGGAGGATCTGAAGAAGAAGTATGAGGTATTATTCAGTGACTTCTGAAAGACTTGTTTCCAATTACGGCCTATCAAGCTCGCACCCCAACCTTCATTTTTCCGGCATTCTCAAATGACGGCCATTTCTCTATAACCCCCACGGGACCCCCACGGCACGCGCCCCGAATGCTTCTCCGCTCAGAGGCCGCACTCACGAATGATCGCGATCATTCTCGCCAATCTCACCTTTCGCTTTCAGATACGATCCCATGACAGTTCTTGGTATGTATGTCTGTGGCGAATCTCTCGGAGAGTATCACACCCCTCGCCATGCTATTCAACCGGTCTCACCGCCACCATTTGACCTTCCCTTCCCACATATCCACACCCGTGGACAACGATATGAAGACCATCCCGGGTAGTATCTTTTTTTTTCTTTTTTACTTCTTCTTTTTTTCATATACACTTCCCTTTCGCAAAAACCTTGTTTTGATCGATCATGGAGATTGATTAACTGGAATCTATCAAAACTACAGCAACCTCGCAAGGTCTTTAAGCGCAATCATGTGAATGGGAGTGTGTTAATGCTATTTTTTTACTCTCTTTTCTTCGTAAAGTGATCAACATGCATAGTCATGGGTTGTAGATCACGATGGTACATTGGTGGTTGCTTTTTATACTTAGGGTTTTCAGTATCGTCCATAAGATAATGCTTGGTGCATCCGCATGTAGTTATTTCATCCTGAATATATAGTCTCGTTCCGCAAATTCCATGTCATATTACAATCATTCAATAGATCATGCCTCTTACAATTTGGCCAGTAGATACAAACATATAGGAAGGGAGAGAACCCTATATACTAGTTTGGGGTGCCTAGGATTGACGTACCTAGTTATATGATCATCAGCAATTGTCGCAGTGGGAGCTATAACGCACCTTCTTATCGTCTTTGGAATATTAATGTTTATCTCCTTGTTCAGATAAATCTGAGTGTAGTAGAAATACATAGATCCTCCTGGTGGCACCCTGACGTGGTGGGCCTTCGAGCATACAGAAAACCACAATTTATCAAGCCCACAGATGATGGACTTCAACCTTTGATATATTGTATAGTATGTACTAAACTCACCCCAACAGATTCTTCCTAGGTTGCTTTGCACAAGCGGCCATCCTTACTCTCGGTCCACTCGTCAGACCCGACAGCGGTTCTAGCGTAGAAGATATTGTTCGGATCATATTTAGCCTTGACCTTGCGCAAGGTATCATAGTTGGTACCATAGAAGACCTTCTTGAAGTTAGGCTGTTGGAAGTCACCCTGCCAAAATGATAAGCATGCGTACACAATAATGAAGGGAATCATAGCTAAATATCAGTTTACATACCTCATTCATATAAGCACCGGACTTGGGAGAAAGCGCAGTCAGCTTCGGAATGAAATCCTCGGTCATTTGGCGCTGGCGCTCCAACATGAGAGCAGAGTTGTCCCACTCCCATGGGGTCGTCAAAGTAGTATCAATCAAGGCTTCGCGCCAAGCAGGGAGGACCGCGTTGTGGACGTCTCCAGATACCTTGTGGGAGACGTTCAAGCCGACGCCGATAAAAGTGCCGCCCGCCTCGGTGATCTCACGGTAGGCAGTCAACAGGGCGTGATTGTTGTTCTGAACGACCGATCTCGGAACCAGCCAGCCGCCATATTGGGCCGTGCCAACCTCAATGGTGCCTTGCATGTCCTTGAACTGGCTGTAGTAGCTGTCGTATTGCTTGGAAACCATGGTGTACTCGATGCCGAGCTTGTCGAGGCTGTTGGTGAAAGGCTTGAGCAGCGTCACCAAGTCAGCGACAGGGATGTTGGGACCGGTGATCGGAGCAATAGAGAAGCTGGTGTTGGTGAAGTACCAGACGCTCATAGCACCTGCGTCGACGATAGCGGGCAGGGCGGCGTGGAAGGTCTCGATGGTATTGAAGAAAGTGTCTTGCGAGATCCCATCATTCGTGTAGGTCAGGTTCAGGCCAGAGACGGGGGTTCCCGGGTGTGCCTTGGAGGTCATGGACCAGACGATACCGTAAGTGCCAGCACCACCGCCGCTGAGAGCCCAGAAGATGTCAGAGTGCTCATTGTCGCGGGTAGCCGTGATGCAGTTGCCTTGGCCGTCAATGACCTCCCATTTCAGGACTTGATCGGCGGCCAGGCCATAGCGGGAGCCCAGTGCGGAGTGACCGCCTCCTTGGGTGTAGCCACCGGCAAGACCAACGGTGGGACATTCGCCGCCGACGACCTGGTAACCAGTTTCCTCGGCGATCTCGTAGGCTTCGTGGCCTTGGATTCCAGCGCCCATGGTAATGGCCTTTCCGGTGTAGTGCTTGTCATGGTAGGAGTCGATTGACAGATCCTTCAGGTGGTGAGTCCAGATTGCAAGCGCTCCAGCGCCAGTGGATCGGCCATTGTAGTCGTGGCCGGTGTTACGGATGACAAGACGGATGTTGTGCTTCGTTGCGAATTTCACAGCGTTGGAAATGTGAGCCGGGCTGGTGACATTCACGCTGTAGCGCACATAGTTACCCAGGGTGCAGGGCTTTGAGACGGGGTGGAACGGATCGCAAGCACCCTCGGCAAAGAACGGCGCCATAACCGAGGAAGATGATTCATAGCTGTCAGAAACATATGTCAGTACTGGCCCTTTCGTGTTATTCTATATGCAGAGTCACATACTGCTCCTCAGGAAGTAGCCACCCATCCTTCAAGACTGCACAGGTCTCGGAATTGTAGTTCGGCGCATGGCAAGGTGTGCCGAGAGGGACGGTCTTGACTAGTCGACCATCGACGGTTTTGTTCAATTGGGACCATTGATCCTCGGTGGGCCAGCAAGCATCACCGGGAAAGCAACGGCATGCCGAGGCTGAAGCCTGAGGCAGAACTGCCAACAGCGAAGCAATGAGGGATGCGCGGAAAAACATAACGGATTGACTTCATGCAAGTGTACCAGGTTGCGTTCAAACGTTCCGGTCTTATGCGCGGAAAAGCTAACAACCAGAGACGGTTCGCTTAGAACATAGAAAATGCCGCGGTATCGCAATATATCTTGAAGCTAATAATCCACCACGCCATCCCTGCCAGCCTTGGGAAGCAATATCGGAATGCAGATCGGAGGGGCCAAAACCAGCCACCCATGGAAAAGCCTGCCGTTTCCCCCACCACCCAGTCTTGGAATCTTGGAAGCCAGGAGCACTAGTACTCCGTACTACATATAAGCTGGCTTGGTACGTATGCAAACTTTAACATAAGCCACCCCAAGCGGGTTCTTAGGGTTGGAACATATGGTCCGAGTAATTGCATACAATTCAGGGGCAGATCTCACCTTTATTTTAGCTAGACCTGGCTTTCTGCTCCCTCCTTGAACACCACTCGATGTGTTCTAGATTATAGATATTTTTTCTAGATGGCACAGGTCTAGAATGTATAATGCAAAATCGTGTTATAATGGCTTGCTCATAGCTAACTAAGCCAAGACCGAAAAAAAAACAGAAAATTCTTCTTATTGGCAAATTCTAATTCATATCCTCTCGTTTCCACGCTCGTGAAGCTAGCGCTGCATCTTAATTGCGCCGATATAAGCCCCCCCCCCCCCCCCCCCCCCCCCCCCAAAAAAAAAAAAAAAAAAAAAAAACAAAAGTGCGCCTTTTCCAAGCCAGAAAGTTCAGAATATTCATAACTCAGCGAGACGAAACAAAAGTCCCTTTAGGTTTCCCTCTCAGAAGATCCATGAGGGATTATCGTACATGTATTGAGGAAGCCTACAGGTCAAGGGTCTTGTAGTCAGCACCACCTTGGGCGCTTAGAGGCTGGGTTCCAGCCCGCATATCTCCGCCAACAGGCTGGAAGCTGTAGTGGTGTCCAATACCTGTAGTAGCAGCATCGGCTAGCATCTGATGCGTGTGTTCGTTGGGGCCCTGCAGGCTGACAGTCTGGAGCGCATCCTGGGCCTCCTTAACACGCTTCTTGAATGTCATCCGGTCCAAGAAGAGTTGCTGACGCGCCTGCTCCAACTCACGACGCTCAGCCTCGATAATCTCTTCCATCTCATTGAATTGCTGCAGCTTGATCTCAAACTTCTGCAAGGTGACGTTGACTGCAGCAGAGACTAGGCGGGTCATTTCACGCTCCTCGTGCGAGGCAAGAGCTCCGGCACGCGCGGCAGATGCGGCCAGGGCGATGGTGCCGAGAGTCTCCTTAGGCTTCGCGGATTGCTGCTCGGCCTCACGTGCGGGATCTACGTCCATAGAATCTTCGGACTTGACTGCATCTTTGCCTTTGTCATGCCCCTTCTCCAGCTGGCTCCGGAGCTCCTTGCGGATCTCGTCGACGGACCGACCGGCGGCAGCGGCAGCTACTGCGGGCTCCACCATCTGGGCCAGGAAAGCCACAACAGAAAGAACAGGGTTTTCTGACTGGCTGATGGGGTCGCGTCCGCTGCCCAACTGCGGCTCTGGGACATCTTCAACGTATTTGTCCTCGATCTCTAGCTGTAGGAACTTCATGACACACTCTTCCCGAGATCGTGTGCCAACGTGGCTCGCAATCTGTTCCCAGTTTTCATCGAAGTTTTCCAGGCCTTCCAGCAACAAAATCACTTCTGAGTCTGACCATGGAGTGTTTTTGTCAGTGAAGTGAGAGTAGGTCTTGTCCTCGAGCTTAACGAAGTCCGAGGCATTGTGGCTAGAAGGCATTCGCGCTTGAAGGAAACAGTTGGGACACAGATCATACTTGGTGTCTGGCGTAGCGGCATTGGCTGATGTCGAAGCCGATTTAGCGTAGTGGAATCGAAGTTTAGTGCAATCAATACCACAAGAGAAGCAGTGTGCCTTCTTCTTGGATTCCCGAGCAATGTCCAAGCCGTTTGTTGCTTCGCCGTTGATCTGTTTCTCTTTATCTTTGGCGGAGGTGATATCCTTGCCTTTTTCATCGTAAATGGTGCGGCGGAGTTCGAGGTTGAGGTCGTCTTTGGATGCAGGGATGGAAGAGACAGCACGCTGTGTGCCTGGATGAAACTTGCCGGACGTGACGCTGTGGTTTGGCCCAGGCTGGAATGGCTGCAGACCCCGTGGAGTATCTGCGACAACTCGGAAGTGACCGGTGAATGGCGGGCCAATATTGGACGGACGTGTCTGAGGGTCAACCTGCAGAGATGTTAGATAAGATGCTTGAATGGGAAAACACGGTCATTCACCTGGTAGTTGATCAAGCCCCACTGCTCAAGGAATGAGTGAACACGCATAATAGCACAGACGTCACCGGCAAGGTTGCGACGGCAAGCAGTAACAGTCAAATACTCGATGGGGTTCAATCGATAGGTATTGATCATGAAGTCCCGGTAATCTTTGTATGTAGCAGGCGTCTTACTGCGGTTGCGGCCATTAAAGAATTCGGCGAGAGCTTTCTTCTCGATTGGGTTAATGGTGTTCATATCAAACCAGGTCGCATAGCTGGGGAGAATGATGGCGTGTGTTTGCGTGACGAGTTGTTCGCGCGCGGCGGCTTCCAGAGACGACTTGGATGGTGCGGGTTGTTCTTCACCCACAGCATCTTCAAGCCCATCTGTTCCCTCTCCTTGCGTATGCGACTCGCCCGCAGCATCCTCCAAGCCTTCGGTGTCGGGCTTGGCATCGGTCTCAGTACCACCCATCTCTTCGTCTTCCGGTTCAACCCCGCCGTGGCGAGGTTTGGGAGATGCTGGGGCGTACATCGGATTGTCGGACCCAGGTGTATTCTCAATCTTCTTCACGGGCGAATTCTGGCGCGATTGCGCTCCTGTCCACAAATTTAGCACTCGGTGCAACATAAAAGCCATTTGAGAGTAGGCATACCAGAGGCTCCGCGAGCTGCATCAGCTGCGCCATCTAGGCCAGTCATAGACTGGACATTCTCGTGGGCCGCAGCTTGGTTGATGTGAGTGTCATCCATGATGGATCAAGGCAAACAGCTGTCGCGGTCGGCGGAATGTCAACTTCTTTCCGTATCAGTCTGTCTGCCGTGTAAAGCGCAATGGTAGTATACGATTAAACAGTAAAAAGCCAGTAATGGCGTGAATGAAGGCCGCGAGAGATGGAAGAGGAGACCTAAAGTGATGATTGGACGGGTTGCTGGGGGCACTTGGGGAGGTTGGTCGCGACACGCAAAACTCACGGGTGAGTGCCAAGAGCTGAATCGCCACTAACCGCTTTTGGACTAGGCTGCTTTCCCCGTGGTCAGGTGATTTATTCTACATGATCAATGTATGAGAACTACCTATCAAGCATCTGGTTTAATATTTGGAAGGCTCTGTAGTTAGTTATCGATGAGGTTGTTACTATTAGTAAACTTGTTTTGTCAATAGAGGTCTACAAGACGGGCCACGTCATGATGCATGTGTTGGAGAGTTGTCAGAGCTGTAAAACTTGAACTGCTCAAGTAGGGAGCAAATAGCAAAATTTTAACTTTTCCTTATCATAATGCCGAGCTCAACTATTGTGATATAGATGTTGGAAATAGTCAATGTGCTCGTAGTCATGTTTTACAAAAAAATGAGATATGTAAGATACCAATGAAGATTACTTGACTAACCGCTTTCTTCTTCTTGGTCGAGGACTCAACTCATCGTCATGTTCATCTTCTCTGCCTCCCTCAGCACCAGGAGGAGGAGGAGGAGTAGGAGGAGGAGAATCAACCAGGGACAGGAGTACAAGTGTGCCTGCCGGCGTCAGCTGCAAATATATCGCGGTACACAGTACGAGAAACAGGACTAGGTAGGCTCAGATTAAGCTTGCACCTTCTGCAAATATTTCAAGGAGATTTAGCAGGCCTCGTTCCCGTGTATGATGTACTAACAATAGTACTCCCCATGTGTTGCATTAGAAGACCGAACTATTGGCTTCTAAGGTTGTCTGTTTCTCTTTTAGTACTCTGCCCGCCTTATGGGCCTATCCGAGGCCAGAATTCGCAAGATGTCGTTGTAATTGCTAGCTAGGAGAGAGAAAGAAAGGAAGTCCAGGTGGGGAAATAAGGTCATATCTACCTGCTCAGCACATAACACTGTATATGAGACCGCTGGTAATGTCCGAGATAGCCTTAACTCCGATGGATTCCTGGAGATAAATGGTTCAGCGGAGTTAACAACCATCGAGGTCTATATATCTAAATCGCTTCGCACCTCAACGCCAAGCTTCCTCTTTGATAGGAATACCCCGGCTTTTCCTACAATTCTCACTCCAACGATCCTTCTTACTCCCATATCATCTATTATTACCATGACATCCTTCTCCCTGCCCGCAGCCCTAACACCTACCCTGAGCGGCCGCGACGCCATCGCTGATGCACTCTATCGCTGCGTCCTCGGGCTAGACACGAATGACCTGGCCCTCTTTGACTCCGCCTTCACCTCCACCGCTACATTCTCTATCGGCGATAAGACCTTCTCGGGCCTTCCTGCCATCCACACCGACTGTTTCGAAGTGATCAGCAAGCTGGATACCACTCACTTCGTCACTAACATCCGCATAAACATCGCCGACAGTGGCGTTAAGGCCGCGGCGACTGCCTCTGCGCTCGCGCAGCACTACCGCGGTGGGAAGGGGAATGAGCCCGATCAGCCACGGCTGATGTCTGGGGCGCAGTACTATGCTGATTTGGTAAAGGATAATGAAAGTGGACTGTGGAAGATTGAGGCCTTTAAGATGACGCTGTCTTGGACGGAGGGTGACTGGGGTGTGATGAATTCAATTGAAGGATAGAGGTGTTAGGGGAAGAGGAGGACGCTCTGTGTTGGAGTAGGAGGTTCATCAGGAGAATCTGATTGCGAGTATTCCCGGGTTAAACACAGATATGGCCGACTTTGGATAGAAGATGTAACTTGAATAAGTAATGAAAGGTAGCTCTCTCGCATTTCAGCGCGATTCATGAGAGAACCTAGAATGTCGAAATTGACCGGCCCGGTACTCAATATCCCATCGCGATAATACGCCATTAACCACATTTACCTAACCATAAATTTGCGGAGTCAATGGAGAATCAGTTGAAAGGCAAGAGAGGCAGGACTAAATTCAGTTGAACAACAGGATTGCAACATTATATAAAGACATTGACCGGCTGCCTCCGTTCATTGTCCCACAAACCCACAAACCTCCAACAATAGATGGGTTTATAAGTAAACATTTTGCCTCTACAACCGGGCGGAGATATATTGCCTTGGTTAACTCCCACGTTGCAAGCAGAAGATTCTTAAGGCCTCCTTCTGTAGCGATAGTACGCTCGTACGCCTCCTGGAGTCCGTTAAACACCATCCACTCGGTTCCTGAAGCCTCATGTACGTGGCCACATATATGGAGCCTTGGTCGAACTCCCTAAGCTGGCGAAAATTCGGGCAGGAAACTGTTACCTCCCCATTTTCCAGGTAGATAATATCGCCCCAGTCGAGTTGAGCTCGCTCAAAGGCTGCTTGACCTAGCGAATCATCCCAAGCTGAATCAAGCAATAGCTCATGATTACCAGCAATCACTATTTTGATAGCATGAGTTAGGTTGCGTAGCCAGGCAAGTGCGTCCTGAAGTTCCTGAAAAGATCCAGACTGTGTGAAATCACCAGCATGGATAAGGATGTCACCATCTGGAACGTGGGGCTTGGTGTTATGAGTATCGGATATACAGATAATCGCAACAGGAATGTTTGTGAGAGGCAAAGCTGGAATAGGTTTATGCCAACTGTAAAGCATTTATGCGAGGAAGACGCAAGGCCGGGCCCGGAATCTCTGCCACGGTCCTGGTCGCTGTCGATGAAGGAGTCCGTGAAGACTGGACATGATTGGAATCCGGAGAAGTCAATATCACAGTAGTCAAAGGGAAATTTGGGAAGCAATAATATGTTGAGAAATAACGATGTCAGGATCTTGCCTCAACCTAGCAGATCTGCGACATGTCAAGACCGCTAAAGTTCTAGTCTGATGATGAGACTCGTCAGCGAGCAGCTGGCGTGACTAGAGCCACTCGTCAATGTGTATGGAGTACAATTTGGGAAAGACACTAGAAGAAGATCATGAAAGAACTTGATTTGGAATCGACAAAACTCGGGAGATGGTGGGTGGTAAGAGGAGAGCATCCCGAAGCGACGTGAGAATATATGTACACCATAGTTAGGTAGGTGGTACCGTACGTACGTCTCAGAAATCAATTGCCCGTCTGCATTTCGGAAAATGCGAATTGAATTTTCGAAATGCCAGGACATTTAGTATATAGGAAAAGATTCTGCATTGACGGCATCCCATGCTCCTGCGCTACTTGCATCCCACGCGCAGTGTCAGGACCTACCAATCATTGAGTTTCCTCTTCCTTGAATTTACAATCCTTCCTCGCGCACCGGAACACAAAAACACGACCATGCTCGATCTGTTCACGAGAAAACTCCGAACAGTCACACAAGGGATTCCCATCTCGAATGCCCTCCCAATCATCAAAGACCATACGAGGGCAATTTCGGCAGAAATAACGCCATCTGTCCCTATTGCCGTTATAATTGCTGCTTGTCTGGCGACGAGACATCTGAGCGCCGCAGCAGTCGGGCGCCCGTGAGAACATGCGAGGGATTGCTCTGGGCATATTGAGAGAGATGGAGGCAATGGTGTCTAAATTTTGTCAGCTTGGAAGTGATACCAGCCAAGTCCCCTACTTACAGTGGTTTGAGTGGTCAGTGGCAGTGAAGAACAACTGCGCGTATCTCAGGCTAAGACCAACGATCAGAGGAGCACTGTAAGGCGGGAGATAATGCCATTAGAGGGGATCATAGAGGCATCTTATACTCAGGTATCAATCTGTCCCGCTAAACCTGACACAAGTCCTAGCAAATTCTCCTACAATTAGCTGAGGCCAAAATAACCGCGAAAACACAGAATGACGAATACCCGACTGTACCCCAACAGCTGCCAGCGCATAGATACCTAAAATTGCCAGATCAGTCGACGGAATCGAACATACTTCAGTTGCCTGCGCTGACGCTATTGAGATCGTGTTCAATTCTCGAATATCTCATTCGCGAATTCAGAAAACTCTCGCTGCCCATGACGTGAGATGAAAAGCCACCAGGATTGGTGTCTCACGTTGATGCATGATCGACCGAGCCACGATAACAGCGACTAAGAAGGGTTTGATTTTCGGCCACAGGATTGGTTATTGCGAGTCTACGAAGGTGTATAGCGGCCAACAGTCGGATGCCTGATTTTAATGGTTTTATCGCCTAATTGGGACTAGCTCTTACCAGTTTTAGACCGCCTTTGACACCGCTCAATACCATCTTTTGTAAGTACA
>NW_024067587.1:0-106093 GCF_015533775.1 Penicillium roqueforti
TGATACATACGACCATAGGGTGTGGAAAACAGGGCTTCCCGTCCGCTCAGCCGTACTTAAGCCACACGCCGGTGAGTTAGTAGTTGGGTGGGTGACCACCAGCGAATCCTCACTGTTGTATGTTTTTTTCTAAAAAAAGAAATTCTCTATTCAATCATCATATTATTCACTGACTACTGCTATAGTAGAGAATTCGGTCAAAAATCCAATGTTCATACTAGTTCCTTATTTAGTGCTGTCCAGCTTGTAATTATTTCTGCATTTGTTTGCGCCATAAAAGGAAGAAGACACAAGACCATGGGCCGAAACTGTATCCTCGAGTTGGATCTTTCCCCTGATCGAAGCGGAGCTATACCAAAGGAACACGCAGCCCGTTAAAAGCAACTAGGTGATTTCATCAGCTCGTGGTATAGCAAGCCTATTGTAAGTGATGCTATGCACTCTTCGAATGAAAAGGGCCAGTATACCATCAGGCTCGGCAAACCCACCTCGATTGACCGTGTTGTGTTGATGGAGGATCAGATGAATGGCCAAGTGATTCGGTCATACCAGGTACATGCGCAGATCGTTGACAGCTGAGATGCCGATAGTGCACGGATGTACCTTTTAAGCTTGTTTCAAATGGAACAAGTATAGGCCATAAGAAGATTGATATCTTTGATAAGGCCATTTCGGTGATGGAGGTTTTGGTCAACACCACATATGTCGATACTCCAAAATGGCGATCTGTCTCGCTCCATCTCTGTGATTAACTGGCCTGAAATGGCACTTCGTTTCGACGGATATGGCCGGATGATTGTTAAAGTTGGAAATTGCTATTCGAGTCATCAACTCCCTAGAATCTAAGAACACATGTATTTTTGGCTCCAAGATTTAAAATATCGCTAGAGGCGCTCGTATATCAGCCATTGTCAGATAATCCACCAATATCCACCACGTCGGTAGGGCACAATAGTGAGTTAGCAGAGGCTATAACCACTTCATACGCTTCGCAACATAACTTCCCCCACCCACAACGCCTGTAACTCCGGTGAAAGCAATCAAGGATCCATATCCACTCCCATATCCATACCCTGCGTCCCCCTCCCACGGCATCCCCTTAATAAGAGCCGCACTAAGGGGCCCGGAAACCAAATTTCCGACACCTCTCCCGGCTGCAAGACAGGCAAAGACCATGCTTGATTCGGCGGAAGGCTGGTTACGGACTATCTCGCGCATAATGCCAGGCCAGGTACTGGTGTATGAGCCTGCGAAGAGACCGTATACGATTGAGAAGAGGAACAGAGGAGCAAGGGACATAGAGAAGCCCCAGATGAGGAAAACGCCGATAGAGGATCCAACAGTTGAAACGAGGATGCAAAGCGTCACGTCGAGTTTGTCGATGATAGCGCCCATAAGCACGCAGCCGACAACGGAGGCCAAGTTGAAGAGGATAACAGTCAGTGCTTGGAGGGAGGTCGAGGCACCGAGCATACGTACGTAAGTTGGGAGGTAGATAGATGGTAAGAAAAAACCGAGCGCCTCGATAGTATTGCAAAACTCGAAGAGGGCAAACGTGGACGTAAACATGAACCGGAAGTTCGGGGGTGGCGGACTGGGTAGGTTATCTGCGATCGGCACGCGGGGTTTGACGAAGTAGACCAGCGGCGCAGTGAGAATAAACAACGCGACTGCAAAGCCACGCAAGGTAAGCCGGAACCCGTACTTGCCCAGCAGCTGTTCCATGACGATGGGGAGGACGACACCACCGATTCCGGTGCCGGCCCACATGACGCCGAAGGCGAGGCCCTTTCGTCGGTCGAACCACTCTTCCATTAGGAGGATACAGGGGGCGTAGGCGATGCTGCCGCCGAGCGCATAGAAGATTCCTTGAGTTATGATAAGGTGATTTGTATTTGTGGCGAGGGAGCTCAGGCCGAGAGCGGCACACATTAGTAGCACACCTAGACCGCAGCCGAAGCGCTGGTATTTGGGCCATTGTCGGTAGGCGGCAAAGACAAGAGGGAGGTCGAGATACATGATTCCCTGGAGTATGTACGTTAGCTCGGGCTGGGTTAGAAGATGAGATATTCAATTTTTACCATAGCGCAGGTTCCGACGACGGCGATATTGCCGGAGCCCTTGAATTGGGGGATATCGCTGTAGTACGCTTGGAAGACACCGTACGTGAATGCAAATCCCCAGACGAGAGCCTCCATAACGAAGCAGGCAGCGAGGAACAGCCAGGCATTCATTCCGCCATCGATGGGGGGGAGTTGCGTGCCATAGTCAACATTTGACACGTGAGTACCGTCAGTCGTCCCCTC
Organism: Penicillium roqueforti; assembly: GCF_015533775.1. NCBI lineage: Eukaryota > Fungi > Ascomycota > Eurotiomycetes > Eurotiales > Aspergillaceae > Penicillium > Penicillium roqueforti. The sequence continues at coordinate 2,307 of NW_024067587.1, forward strand.
TAGCGAAGCTTGAAGCCCCTTTTCAGTCTCTTTTGTTGGGGAGTATGAGCCCATTACTTCGTCGATTCTCAGAGCCAGGGTCGACGGCGATCAAAAGAAAAAGTAGGGAAATATTCCCGTAGGAGACGAAACAGAATCCGTGAACTGTTCCAAGGCTAGAAAATTCAAAAATGCTTAGCTCACCATAAGAAACATGTTGGAGGAACCTGGAAGAAACCTAGGAAGGTTTCAGGAGCCAATTTAAAGAAAGATAAGCTGCCAACCCACAGAGGAATCATCCGCAGGGCGTGGAAAGGATCCATCATCCCGTGGTCGTGTCATTGCCTGGACCAATCATAGTTGGGTGAAAAGGCGCTAATATGCCAAGGTATCCACTAATGATTGCCAACCATGGAAGACATCCATGGCTAACTCTAGAGCTAATATACCAAGTGAAGAGGGATATGCACGATGGGCAGCCTGGCCAAGCAGGTAAGACGAGAACGACAAAACAATACCAACCATCTAGGACGGTGAGCTAGTAAGCATAGGGATTATATAGATCACACCATAGTATATAATCTCCTATTGTATAGATATCTCGTAACTCGTTTTTCATTTCCGGGGTGATGATGATTCTCTAATACTGTCCCTCTAGAACTTTACTTAAGAGCTAGGCCTTATGTCCTTCCTACCTGAAAGATAAGGTTATAAATATAGGGGTTCTAAGTGTCTTTACTATATACCCCCCGGCGAGAAGTTGACCGTCCCTAGTTAACTAAGCTAAAACCCTCTCGGTAACCCTAACAGGGTAAAAGGCCTAGACGATGCCTCCGGAAGAAGGATTTTATCCCGAAAACCTTCTTTTCTATCTCCTGTATTATATTAAACAGCCTTCTATATTCTTCTTATATCTTCCTTCTCTAGTCCTGGATATACTCTATAGCGGCGGCTTCGTCTTCCATAAATAGTATATTAAGCTTATAGATAACCGCCGGGTTTGTCTACTTGGTTTATACTACTAAGTAGGCCTTGACAAGTGCCGCAGCACCAGGCCCTTGGTTCGGTGCTGCGGTGCTGCGACGGGAGTGCTGCAGCACCAATCACGTGATCTCCATAAGTTATGTAGAGAAGCCCTGTATTTCGTTTACAATCACCTGATCAATTCGTCTGATCTACCCGGCCCGATACTATTCCGAGATTACCCTTCATCTGATCTCTGTATAAATGTATACTAAGTGCTATAGGGTTCTCGTCTTTTATTTGGGGCCCTATCACCAACCTATTCGGGCGTCGCAATACCTATAATACAGCTATCCTTGTACTTTATACATGCTCGGCTAGTACCGCCGCGGCGATCAATTTGTATATATTCATCGCAATACGTATTTTGGGAGGCTTTACGGGTACCTTCTTTATGGTTGCTGGATAGACTATTCTTGCGGATATCTTTGAACCGGTATATTAGTTTGATTCCGATTGTCTTCTGGTTACTAACTGTTACGTGCCAGGTTCCTTTCAACAAAAGAAGTGCATTGCTAATCGAATATCAAGTATGGAGAAGGAAAGAAAAGAAAACAAATGTAAAAACAACAATGGGGTCTTTATAACCCTTCGGGGGCAAAGCCCTATCCTCATTTATCCCAGAAGGAAGGTACGACTGTCTGCGCAAACGAGTTCCCTCGAACAGGAAGGAACGACCAACGGTACAATCCCGAACGGGAAAGTACGAGTCCCGCAAAGGCCAATCGTGACACTAACGGGAGTTAATAGACTGTGCGTGGGACGGCTGCTGACTGCTTTATGGTTGGATCTGTCAGTGGTCCTGCGATTGGTATGTTTAGACTATCACTATCTCTATATGTATCGTTGGATATCAGTGGCTAATTTTACAATTAGGACCCTATATTGGTGGTATAATTGTCACAGCTTAGTCATAGTTAGCTAGTTAGCACCCCCAACAAGGGGTTCATAATATCATCATCTTCCCCACCAAGCTTACTTGCCACATTTATGGTAGCACGTCCTGGTTTTATCCAGAGTTTTTTTTCTTCCGAGAGGATCTCTCTCGGGTTTGTTTTAACAAGTTCGACCACCTCAGGGGTTCCCCTATGTGCCAAGGTCAGAGGTCACCAAGCCTAGCACAATCGGCAGTCGACCACGCTATCGATCACAGTGCCAAGCCGCTACAGTAAGGCTATCGATCACAGTGCCGAGCCGCTACTATAACAATCCATAGACAAGCGTACTCGTCGGGCCACCCAGCTTACAATCCAGTTCGACAATTATCGCTAGGAGGCATACCCCTAGTCAGGTGATTTCGATATAGATACACTTTCCCGTATTATTATTATCCTAACCCCTTTACCTACTAGGCCCGCTAATCCCTCAACCTTACTATCTACTTCTATTATCCTTCTATCTTTAGAGGATCTATTTCTACCTTCCTAGCCTATCGATATGTGAGACCCCTAGGTATGGAATGCCTGAGGGAATGCTGTATGTAATGGAGGATCGGGAAATAGAGATAGTAGTATACGCAGTGGTATATTAGAAACTAATAGCTGCTTCTCCAAAGAAGCACCATGCGAGGATAATATACAGGTTGTGGGTCACATGATTGAAGGGGGCTGTGCAGGCAGCACACACGGCTCCTGCCCAGCCCACAGTTCCCCACGCACCCTAACAGGTGCAATACCTCAGGCATCAGCCTTCTTAGTACTAGGGTCCTGACAATATCCCCCTCCTTGTGGCATGCGGTCCCCGCAGGCTCGGAACAGGAGAAAAACAAGGGAGCAGCTTGGTCCATTAAAACCCATACGTCCAAAAACCTCGCAATGAGGGCAAAAAGGTACACAGGGAAAGGTATCCAGCGTCAATGCTCCAAAACATAGGGTATAGTATAACAAAAGGTGCAGTGTGTATAACGAGGTGGCAGTGTGGTTACATAACCGCGCTAAGAAATCAGGCAGCCATGGTCTCCAACGAATACAGTATCTCAGTTGGCCTATAAACTCAGGCATCTCCTATACGTGAGGGTATGGCTGAGCAGTTGTTTGCTGGTAAGAGAATTCAGTTAGGATGAAGGGGAATGCCATGTATATATATACCCAGGTTACCCCCAGCATCTTCTTCTCTTCTTCAACGCCCCGTCTTACTCACTTAGTAAGTATACCCAATTCGTATTTCCATCAAATTTCTATTAAGATAATATCGTTCTAGTTAGGGTACTACCATTCGCTGGTAAATATAGTAGATACATCTTCAGATTTAGTGGTATTGCGTTCCGCACAGTATACCGAGAAAATTTAACGTCATATCCGCCCCTTCCTTGCGGAAAACGGCCTCGTTTTCGTGTTCGTATACTAACCATGTTTGTAGAATAGTAATGGCACATCGTCGTCCTGCGCCGTCCTCCTCTAAGGAGGATAAATCTCCACGTCTATAGGTACAACGTCGTCTTTTAGTAGGCCGTAGGCCTATAACTCCACCTCCACGCTTAGAAACCCCTAAGCCTATCGAGGGGCCGTTGCCTTACTAGCGGTGCTTTTTCTAGCTGCAAAGCCACCTAGACCACGAGTATAAGACCCTTACGGGTTATACCAAATGCACTTACTACTCTTCAGTGAAGCACAGTTGCATCCCTGTAAGTTTAACTATATCATTGTAGGGAGGAATTCGTTATTAATAATAGCATAGCTTCCTTCCGAGGTTTAGACTGCTACCCGCACTGCTCTCAATGCGTCGCCTATGCGTGCTCGTGTACCCTAAGTGCGTATTATCGAGCAGAACGTTAAGCGCTTGACCCGTGTAGCCAACAAGGCCAAAAAGGCCGCTACTGCCGCGGAAGCCACAGAAGTTATTGGGGTCCTAGGAATCGCGGAAAACGTAGGAGAAATCTCTGAAGTCAAGAAGTTCTTCGATACTCCTACTAGTATTTTAGAGGAAAGCGCGGTTCCTAATATAGGCGCGCCCAGCGACGCTTTATTTACCCCTATAAACTTGGCCCCTGCTTCCTAGGATACCCTAGGTATAGAGTCTATTTCGCTACTTCATCGCGTTTTTAATACCGCTTTGTTGGTATTTGAGTCCAGTTAGGCGTACCAACCCTACCTGCGCCTATGCATAAATTCCAGCAAGCATAGGGAATGTAATACTAAATTTTAATCCACAATCAAAGCTTCTTACATTTCGAGTGTACGTTCTCAGTCCTTATCTTCTTTGGTATCTTTGCCGCTATGGCCATCCTAGCCTTGTAATCATTAAGGGCCTTAGTATCCTCGACCGCAGACTGCAGTTCCCAGGTTGCTTTAACGTCATCGTAGCCACACTACTTAACCAAGTAGGACCTATTCTTCTCACCTCGATAGGATAGGATACATTCGATCTCGTACTCCACCTAATTATCAATCTTAATTGGTTCAGGAGCGTCATTATCGGTCAGAATATCACCATAATGTAATTCTAGCACCGATATATAGTGCGTTGGGTGTAGCAATCTGAAACGGGGGGATAGATATAGCTTATACGCTTATATACCGACCTTCTTAAAGATCAGAAATAGACCTAGCATTTTGTAATCTAGTTTCTCGCTTGGCCTACCTATTTCTATATTCTTACTCTTAAGATATACCTAATCACCAACCTTAAACGATTTATCTATACAGTGTTTATCTGTATAATACTTTATCGACTCTTTTGCCTTAGTAAGTCGCTCTTTTATAAAGCTCCTTATTTCTTAGATTTCTTATACCCTCTGCGCAGTATCTATATAGTACTCTTTAGGGTATTCTCTAACACTATCTTAAATAGACGGGTTATACCCTATCAACGCTTTATATAGTGACTTTCCAGTCGCACTATGAGTTATTATATTATATATAAACGCCGCGATAGGAAGCCAGTGTACCTAGTCATCTTACTCCCAGTTAACATATAACCAAAGGAAATACTCCAGTACCTGATTTTAGCATTCTGTCTAGCCGTCAGTTTAAGGGTAGAACGTAGTAGATAACCGGCGTCTAACTATAAAGAGAAAACAGAAGGTCAACCAGAACTAGCTAGTAAAAAGGCTGCCCCTATCGCTTACTAGGTTCTCTAGTATACCGAAGATCGGGATCATACATTCATATAATAAATCTACTAACTCAGGTGTGTTAATTTCTTTTATATAAGGAAGATAAAGGGTATACTTCGTAAATATATCCACTAGGACTAGTACTGTGTTATATACCTTACCATTCTACCGCGATAGAGGCATTCCGGTAATAAAATCCATACTAAGCCACTTACCAGGCCTCTCAGGTACCGGTAACAGCTATAATAATCTATATAGCTTATACCTATAAACCGAATTGCGTTAATAACTCACACAGTTATATATATACTCCCTTATATCCTTTATAATTCTATACTAATAGAACTTACGCTAGATAGCTTCAAGGGTACGTTTACTAGTATAATAGTCCCCCTAGGGGTCATCATAGTACATCTTTATGATTTCATATAAGATTGCAGTCTCTCTTAGGATATAAACGCAGTTATTAAACCTAAGTAGCCCATCTAGCGTTAATCCCTAGGGTGTATTACTCAGCTTTTATTTACTAATACCATCCTTCTCTATTTTTATATAGATATCCTATAACGTTGGATCGCAATCCTATGTTATATAGAGCAATTCTACCATAGAATTCTTTAGCACTAGTGTATATACTATTTCACCTTAAAAAGCTCTTGTAGCCATTAGGCGTAGTACTAGGGGGTCTAGAATTCCTATATCGCCAGTAGTGTAATACTTATCTATAATACTTATATCGTAGGCATCATATACTACGTTATTGCAGTCCTCTACCATACTGTACAAACAATTAGATTTAGGTCCTAATATCATATTAGCCACCATTGTAGAGATACACGATTTTGGGTCCAGCAACACCGCGACCCTATATACCAGGGCAGAATACGACCTTTGTACTACTTCTTCGTTATTACCAAGACTCTTCTGCAGCTTTTCCTAAAGAGTAGGCAAAAGTAAGTTCTCTAAGAACTCTCCCTCCTTAGGTATATAGTCTAGTCGGCGACTAGGCATATTAGCGGGATTCAAGGTTCCTAAGCGGTACTCGATGATAAAGTCAAATGCAGTAAGCTTCTCCATCTACCTTGCCTAATGCCTAGTTAACTCCTTAGTAGTTATGAAGTAATACAGGTTAGCATGATTAGACAGCACTAATATAGGGAATTTACTACCCTTAAGATAGTATCTCTAATGCTTAAACGACTTAATAATTGTAAGCAGTTCTAAATCGTGCGTTTTATAGTGCGTTTCGGCACCAATCATCTTTCTAGATTAGAAAGTAATCGGGTACCAGCGGCCCTTAGGATCTGGCTGTATAGTAATTACCGCTATAGCGAATCCTAAAGTATCTAGCTCAATTCATATAGGTTTTTCTAGGTCGAAGTAGAATAACATAGGTATACTTAAGAAGCGCCTCTTCATTTCTTCGAAGGTGGCCCATACTTTAGGTATAAAGACAAAGCCTTGCTTTTAATAATTCGCACCCTTCTTCTTTGAGGTACCCTTCATTAGTTTAGATAGGGGTACGGCGATGTATAAGTAATTCTCAATAAATTGCCGGTAAAAGTTCCTGAACCCAATAAATTATTATATATCATACAAATACTGCAGTTCTAGCTATTCTATAATAGTACAAATCCTCTCTGGTTCTATAGATATACCCTCTAGTATGATTAGGAAACTAAGGAAAGCCACTAACCTTATATAGAAGGCATATTTCGATATCTTTATATATAATTTATATGTATACAGTCTATCTAGTACCTTATATATATTGTGTATATACTGCTCCTCAGTTTATAAATAAATAAGGATATCGTTAAGGTATATAATACAGCAAATATTGAGTAGATCGCTTAATACTCTATTAATATATAACTGGAAAGTTGTAAGTACGTTTGCTAAACCAAACGGTATGACTATATACTTGAAATAACCATATTGGGTCCGGAACGTAGTCTTCCATTCGTTACCCTTATAAATTTAGATATAATAGTATGTGTCTTTTAAATTAAGTTATATAAAGATCTTTATACTGGATAGCCGATCTATAGTCTCGCCAATCAATGGCAGGGGATACCAATTCTTAAGAGTTAATATATTAAGCCCCTAGTAATCCATATATAGACGCAACCCTCTATCCTTCTTCGGTATAAATAAAATGGGTATACCTACTAGGCTCTGTGATAGCCTAATCCAGCCCTTCTTAATATATTCTTTGATATAATCTTAGAGTACTATAAGTTCTATCTCAGAGAGAGGGTAAATTAGCTTATAGGGGATTTATTTACCTACTTCTATTTCGATAGTATGATCATACTTGTTACTCTCCGGCAACTTCCCTGCTTCTTTTAGATCAAAGACGTTAGCCTAGTCTCTATACTAGATAGGTAAAGCTTTTTCCATACCCTATACTGTAGCGAAGAGTGGGATAGGCCTACCTTTTGCGATTAGATAAGGATATACCGTAAGCGTAAGGGCCCTATAGAGGATCTCTTATATAAAGGCCGCCACAGTTATCTTTTTAATCTTCTTACTAGATAGGCGATAATACTATGCCTAGTTTTTCCAGTCAATATTAGGATTAACGGCTTCTAGCCAATCGAATCCAATAATCAGGTCATAACCTATTATTTTAACTACTTCATAGGGGAGTGCGTACTAGTATACTATACCCCTACTGTCTCGCAGCTCACTATTTAGCTTATAGGAGCTATAGGAGTGGACTATATAACCGTCTATAGCTATAATAGGTTTCGGGGGGCCTACATCTATATACGGTAGGTACTATTTAACCCAGTTCTAACTCATAAAGGTCTTTTTAGCTCTACTATCTATTAGTGCCTACGCAGTTTACTCCCTATTGTCAGTTTCGATACTAACTTTATAAGCGAAAGTGAGTTTCGATTTACACTTAATACTGTCTAGCCCTAACGCTACCGATACTATAAGCGCTAGGGTAATTAGTTTTTTGATTATAAATCCCCTTTAGTCTCTTTACAGGTATCTGCGTAGTGGCCTAGCTTCCCACACTTAAAGCAGTTACTATAGGGAATACCATTAGGATTTATTCTTTATTTATCGCGCTTACGCTTCTTATCAGGTTTATCACCCTACTTATCCTTACCTTTACCTTTAAACCTATCCTTATATCTCTTAGTACCTGATATAAACGAGGTATAAGAGCTAAGACTAGTATCTTAGCTTAGATCTGGTTTAGTAGCGTTATTCTTACTACCACTAGCGCTTTTATCTTTCTACATATAAAGCGATTTCTATCAGTTGGGGATTTAACTTTCTACTATAGAAAGGTATCTAATATATACTTCATACATTTCTAGTTCTATAGGCCATTTTAACGACTTAGTACGAACTATATCAATTACTTTAGCCTAGAGGTACTCTTTCTAGTGCTATTAACTATACAGGTACTTTAGATAACGATAGATAGCGTTGAGCTATATTACAAACGTCTATATAGATTGATATTATTTCTACTGTAGAGTACTGTATTCTAGTATACTGTCTCGGTAGATATTTTAGAGATTATTCATAAGATATAGGCAGAAATCCTAGAAGTCTTGCTAGGTAGTAGGCTCTTTAAATATTTTTATATAAGACTACTAATCGTTATTCCTCTAGTTGTCCAGTTATTCGACTATAGCCTCCACCTTATATAGGCCGAAATTATACCATTACTAGTACTTATTAAAGTATAACTGAAGTTAGTTAATAAAGGTATAGTATTCCTAGGTTATATTTCCATAGAATGGTTTAACATTCGTAGGCTCTCTTAGTATACGAATACAGTATTTCTCAATGACCTATAGTGCGATACGGTCGTTTACACTCATTAGAGTAGGAGGCTTCGCTTACTCTAGGATCTCTAATTCTACAAGGAGGTTTTAATATTCCTCTCTTGCTTTAGCTTCTTTAATACATTTCCTTAGTTATTCGAGTGTCAACGGGGAAGGGTTCGTAGGGTACTGCGTTAGCGTCGGGTCTAGTAGTATAGTGGTTTCCTACGTCGACTCTGAGGTATCTATAGGAGGACCGTTCGCAGCAGGAGGAAGGGTTTATTCGGTCGAAGCCCGTTTGTCAGATTATGGTATCGTAGGGAGTCCCTACGACCATGTATTGCGATGGTTCGACATGATGTAAACTAGTGCGAACGAGGGGTAGTCTCTATCGGGCAATCCGAGTATTTAAGAGCTATTAGAACTGTGAGACCCCTAGGTATGGAATACCTGAGGGAATACTGTATGTAATGGAGGATCGGGAAATAGAGATAGTAGTATACGCAGTGGTATATTAGAAACTAATAGCTGCTTCTCTAAAGAAGCACCATGCGAGGATAATATATAGGTTGTGGGTCACATGATTGAAGGGGGCTGTGTAGGCAGTATACACGGCTCCTACCCAGCCCACAGTTCCCCACGTACCCTGACAGGTGTAATACCTCAGGCATCAGCCTTCTTAGTACTAGGGTCCTGACACGATAGGTCTATACTCAATAAAGCCGTTAAGGATTTCCTCTGTCTAACGTCTTACCTCACTATTCTAAGTCCTATAACCCCTCTATTAAGTAAGCCTATATATCTACTTAGGAGACCCCGACCTAAGTAAACTATAAGTAAGCCTCCTAGTTTACCGGCTTCTATACCTTAATCTTTAATATCTATATTAGACTAACCGACTGCCTAACCTACTACTATAATATACCTTTCTATACCCTAGTCTTCGATACCTATTTTAGACTAACCGACTACCTAAGCTACTACTATTATATACTATATATATAGGCCTACTACTATATAACGGTAGCCTTATTTCAGTCCCTAGCTAGATAGTTATAATAGTAAGTTTTTCTAAACTAAGGACGAAAATTCTATACTATAGGCTAAGGATAGCTATATAGACCTTCTATAAGATAACTAAGCGGAAGTCTAGTCTTCGGAAGACTAATAAGCTAAAGTTAACTAAGCAGAAGTCTAGTCTTAATAAGCTAAAGTTAACTAAGTAGAAGTCTAGTTTCTAGAAGACTAATAAGTAGAAGATAACTAGGTAGAAGTCTAATCTCTAGGAACTAAATAAACTAAAGATAACTAAATAGACCTCTACTCTTATAAGGCTAGTATTAAATACCTAATCCTAGAACGACCCCTAGTATAGTTAAAAGTATAATTAACTTTATATTTTTATAATAGTAAGACTAGCCCTATAGTAGGTCTATTAAGCCTACTATAGGAAGCTAAACTCTCTAACCTCCTACAAAAAATAGTAAATAATAGAGGTCTAGGTCCTAGCTATAATAATAGAAATTAGGGTCCTAGTTATATAGGTAATATACTAACTCTGGTTACTTCCCTACTATTACCTAGTTTTAATATAGTATAGTTTATAGAGTTTATTAAGAAAGCTATATAAATAAGCCTTTAGAATAATACTAATACTCTTTATAGGCCTTAAGGTAACTAAGGTCCCTAGGGTAAGTAAGGTTCCTTAGGCTAATTAGCTACTACCGATACCTTATAGAAAGTATCTAAAATTAGTATTTTTAATCCTTTAAAGAGTTTTAAGGATAGAATAGATATAGTCTAAAATCTTTATATCTACTCTAATATATATATATTTATAGATTATATAATAGACCTAATACTCCTAAAGTTAGAAACTATTATTTAAGCGAATATCTATAACTACCTATAAGGTAATATATTCCGATAGTATTCGTAGGAACTAACTATAGATAAAAAATACCTTATAAACTAGGTTCTACTCTAAGATAGATAGTTTTCTATAATAATATAGTATTTTAGACCTAACTATACTAAGGCCTTTCTCTAGCTTAATAAGTATATATATAAATAGGATAATATATATTAAGGCTATACCCTAAGAGAATATATATAAGGTATATTATACCTATATAAAGCTATAGGTATAATAGATATTCTTAACTAGTTATTATAAATTTACTAGAACCTAGAGCCTATACTTTATCGTAATATCCTAGAGTTAACTAAGACTATCTTATTAGTTACTTTTATAAATAGCCTTAACTACTACTATTAAGATTAGAAAGATATAGTAACTAAGCGCTAGAGTTAGTTAACTATTAGGTTTAGAAATAATAGGCTATAATAGGATAATTCAGCCCTATATTACTAATAAGACTAGCGCTAAGGCTACCCTTAGTACCTATATAGCTATAACTACTCGTTAGCCTAAGACTATTAAGGTCTACCCTAAAGCTAGGCTAGATATAGATAATAATAGGCTCTAGCGCCCTATAGCTAGGCTTAGTAGACTCCTTAGTACCTATACTAAGCTATAGGAACCTAATATTAGTCCTATTAGTATTAGCCCTAGAACCTAGTATAAAGTAACTAAGGCCCCTAAACCTTTTAGAGATAATAATATCTATAGTAGGGAGTTTAAGCTTAGTAGATCTAGAATAATCCTAGCTACTAATAGTCTAGCTATAATAGCTCTAGGAACTCCTAGTATACTATTTAAAATAAACCTTAGCGGGTATACTATATAGATATAGATACTAACTATTATTAGTCGAATAACTACTCCTAAGCTAATAATAATAGCCTAAAGGAATATTAGGATAATATCCTAATTAATAATAATAATTAATAGGATTTTAAGGATAACTTTTATACCGATAAAGACCTATATAATATAAATTTCGCTAACCCTACTAGCCTATAGGATAACAATTACTAATCTAGTTTTTAAGCCTAGGCTAATCTACCGGTATAGGCCTAGCTATATATAATCGATAGTAAGTACTTAGTCACTTATTTATCCTATTTATAGGTTTTTAAGTTAAATACTAAACTATATTAGTATCTTAATAGCTATAAGCCTTAAGCTACTACTATTATACTAGCTAAAGCTATTACTAATTTTATAAATCCTACTTATTATATTATCTACTTAGTTAGATAAACTAACTATATCCCTAGCTATATATTTTAATCCTAGCGATATATAATAACTATAGTTAGACTTAGAGGCCCTAGTAAGCTAAATACTTACTACCTTAACTCTAGATATATTATAACTTTAATCGATTTAAAGCTAGTAGTATTACTCTAATACCCCTAGTACCCTATTAGCCTAATTCCTATAAGTAGGATTAGTTCTTAATACCTATCTAACTACTATATTATAATTTAAGTTTACTTCCTAAATAAAGATATAGCCGTAAAGCTATAAATTAAGGCCTATATTATTAAGGACCTCTATACCCAGCTTCTTATTAGTATAGATATTCTAGGACTAGAAGGATTTATACTTAATTTCCTATATTCCTAGGTAATTATTAAGTCCTATAAAAACTTAACTTTTCCTATTACCCTCTATATAAAACTATACTATATAAGTAAAAGACTAGTCTATACTTCTTCTAAAATTAAGGTCCCCCTATACTAGGTAGTATAGATCCCTATTATTATAAAGTCGATTTTACTAAAGGATTATAACTTTATTTTTAAGCTAGGTAATAGTAAGTTTAAGATTCTAGTATAGATAGTTAACACTAGTTTTATATATATATATACTATTAATAATATTAACTAAATATAAGTTATTAGGAAGAAGGATTATATAGGCTAACTTTTAGAACTAGACTTTATATCTACCTACTAAGTTTCTATTAAAGTAATACCTCTAGTATTATAGTCCTAAGTAGTTAAGTCCTACTCCCTATTAATTAATTAAGATATTTATAACTCTATTACTACCTATCTAACTACTATTAATAACTTACCCTAACTACTAGATAGACTTCCTAATAGACTTCCTAATACTATTTTTATACTAGATATATAGAAGGTCCTACTAATATCTACAGCCTATATTTAGCTAGGATATCTACTAGAAATAGTACTACCTAATAGTATTATAATCTATAGGATACCTAAAATAGCTATAGTACTCTACAATATTTATAAGTAATATAATATTTAGTCTAACCCTAGTATTATAGATATCCTATAAGATAAATAGATAAAACTCCTAATAGTCCCTAGTTTAAAGCTATAGTATTTATAAGTCTATAGATAGGTAAGAGAAAGCTAATAAGTTATCGATAATATATTTAATACTCTATATACTTAAGGAAAGATATCGTTTACTAAATACTAAGCCTAGGGTATAAACCCTATTTTTATTATATAGAAATAGGTTACTTATATAGATAATAAGAGTAATACTAAGTTTTAATAGATTAATTATACTATAGTTAATAACTACCTAATAAATAAGAACTTAGTTCTAGACCTATACCTATTACTAGGATAAGATAAGATTATTACTTTAGTAAAAGGTAAGCATTTTATTATAATTATAAATATAGTAAAATTCTTCTATTAATAGTATATTTACCCTAACTATTATAGCTACTAAGCTATTATATTATACTATAGTTAAAAAGTTCTCTATATTATTATTATAGGTAATTTAAACTCTATCGCCTATATATAATACTAGATAGATAATATACTCTATATATTTCAAGAATAATATTAAACCTATATTAATAATATCTTCGTAGTCGGTAATATACTTAATAAGTATATTACTAAACTCTACCTACTATTTATAAAACTAGAGGAATTTAATATTACTCTAGACCTAAAGAAAGTATATATTAGGTTTCTAAGTTTAACCCTACTAGGTAAGGATATTAACTCTATAAGTATATTAATAACTACTAAAAAGGTAAAGGTAATAACCTTACTAGTTTTTCTATATATATATAAGTAGCTAGAAATATACCTTAGAATAATAGGTAATCTTCGCTATTATATTAAAAGCTATATATAGAAATTAGAACCACTCTAAGTCTATAAGATAAACTTACTAAAAGGGAGCCTAATTAAAGGCCCTTAGTATTAAGTATAGAGTATATAAGCTATTCTTAATAAACCCTCCTAAGCTAAGCTTAAGAGTTTTCGTCTACTTTAGGCTAAGTTCTATAAACCTAAATAGCTAGTATACTATAATCCTATATACTAGCTCTATATTAATACTAATAGTTTAAAGGAAATAAGGTATAATACTATAATCTATTATATAAAGATAATATTTACTTATAAGGATATTTTAAAACTACTCCCTATTATAGAGATCTAGCCGATTATATTCCTTAGCTAACTTCTTATAGATATAGAAAAGAATTACTAGCCTACTAAGCTTAAGGTTTCTACCCTCTACTAGACTCTCTATAAGGTATACTACTTAATAGAGGCCTATCCTAGTAACCTTCTAGCTATAGTATATACTAACTATAGTAGTACTATAGGTATTACTAAAGTAATAAACTTAAGTTCTATTTCTTTAGAATACTAAAATCTTTACCTAATCTATATATCCTAGTTTATCTAATAGTTTTACCTATATATCTTCTATAGACTAGAAAAAACTAATAAGATTACTAATATTCTTTCCTACCTACTATATATAGACCTATTAGTCCCTAGTATATAAGATAATCTTAAGGATATCCTAGCGCTATATATATTTAAATAACCTATAGTAGACTAACCTATAGTATACCTCCTTATAGTATTAGTATTCTAACTAAATAATAATACTAAGGATTATATCTTATAAGGATATTAGTTAGATACTTACTAGTTAGCCCTAATCGATACTCTAGAAAGCGTTAATACCTAGTAGGATCCCTAAGTTAAGAAGTTACCCTACTACCTAGAGAATAGCTTAATTATTTTTATAAATTCTAATAGTAAGGAAAGTCTATATCTACCCTAATCTATAACTTAGGAAATTTTTAACTTAGTTTATAATAAGTAGATATACTAGGGTTTCGATAAAGCTTAGTATAAGCTTCGTAGTATTATATTCTATAAAGGTACTAAGTTCCTAAAGTAATATATTAAATATTACCCTATCTATTTAGAGTATAGGATCCGCTATTATTACCTATATAGTTCTTTCTAACCGATTATTACCTTACTAATACCCTTTTATACTATTACTTTAGATCTAATTATTGTAATACCTATTTTAACTAATAGATATAATATAGCTATAACTATAACTAATAAGTTTACTAAATTAATAGGAATAATACCTAACTATATAGACTAGGATAGTAAAGATTAGGTACTAGGTACTCTCTCTTTCTAATAGATAGCTAATTAGAGGATTCCTATAATAATTATTAGTAATTATAACCCTAAGTTTATATAAGGCCTCTAGAAAGTACTTTTCGACCTTATCTATACTAAGTTATTTTTTACTACTACCTATTACTTATAAACTAACAGTTAGTTAGAATATACTAACTAGATAGCTAAAGTTACTATATAGTATATAATCGCTACTTACCCTAATAAAGATTAGCTAAACCTATTACCTACCCTCTAAGCTATACTAAATAGCTTAATTAGTATAATAATAGGTTACTTACCTTATAAACTCTTATATAGTATCGAACTATACTACCCTTAGTTACTTTTATACTAAGCTATAGTTCCTAATATTACTATATATATAGATACTAAGTATTCTACCGCTTAGGCTACTATATATATAAAATACTAATATAACTACTATTATAGGCAGATTTTTTTTAATATTAGTAATAAAGTCTATCTTAAACTAGGATATAGATATAATATACTATTAAACTAAATTTTACTAAGGTAACTATAATAGTATTATATCGGGTATTTTAAAGTACTTAAATATATTAGGAAGCTTACTTATCGTTTAAATATTCTAACTAAGTTAAGAATCTACCTAGTTATTAGTATTATATACCTAGAACCTACCCTAGATAGTAATAACCCCTAGGAGCACTAACTAGATAATAAATACTATCTAATTATAAATAAGCGTTTCCCTAAAGATATTATCTATAAGATCGACTGTATTCTTACTAAGTATATTATTAATATACCTAGTTAACCCTATTACAATAGTACTAGGTATTAAATTACTAAGTATCTAATCTACTAGAAAGGCTAATTAGCTAGGGATAACTGTTAGGTATAGGAAGAGGACTATATTAGATATAATAAGGCTATTAAAGACTTTAAGGAGTATTAGGGTATACCCCTAGTAAGCTCCTAAGTACTACATTTTCCTTACTTTATTTTTACTTTCCTTTTACTTTTATTACTATCTATTCTTACTACCTTATATTACTTAACTCTTACTTCTAACTCCTACTTTTACTCTAATTTAAGTTTCTAACTCTTATTCGACTATTACTTATTACTCGATACTTATTATACCGAAAAGAAAGGCACTCCTATACCTTAGTCTATTGTAGGGAGCGACTAATATACTTTGCCTTCTAGGATATACGTTCGACGATTCCTATATAATATAATCTTATAATACCGCTTATACTAAACTAGAACTAGATAGGCTAATCTAGACTAGTAACTGGGTCCTAGTTATTATAGGTAGTAGACTATCTCTATAAGATATCGCTTAGTTACCCTTATATATAAGATATAAGCACAACCTAAAAGGAAGGCTAGTACTACCTAATAACCGTAACATTCTACTAAGTAATAAGCTTATTTATATAGTAATAAAGGAACTATCTTAGAAGAAGTATACTAAGTTCTATACTATCTAGGATACTAATAGTAAACTATATACTAGCAGGATACTATAGGACCCTAGCCTATAAATCGACTTCTATAGTTTCCTATATATACTAATCTAGAAATATTACTATATATTTATTAGCCTTTATATAGCTATAAAATATAGCTACCTAATAGTCCTAAAGGTAGATTTAAAGCTTAAAATCGAAAACCCGGTTTTTATAATTAGATCTATTATCTTAGGTTATCCTTTCGTAGAGGATATAGTTACTAACCTAATAGCGGTATTCTAAGCCTACTATACTAAAGAATAAGCTAAATTTCTATACCCCTATTCTATAGTATATTAATTATATAACCACTACAGTTAGTATACTATACTTTAGAAAGCTAAAATAAACTTAAAGATACTAGATATTAGTTTAGATAATTACTACTATATCGCTATACTCCTATAAGGACTAAGACCTTCCTATAGTTTTTTCTAAGAATTCTCTATATAGTCTCCTTTATACTTAGCTAAAGTGCTATCTTTTACTTTCTCCTAAATAGACCTAAAAAAGATAAAGATTATAGACCCAGTTTAATACTTATATTAGAATATAAATCGTTTAACTTAGTTTAGTTATAGTACTTAGTAAGAATATTAGCCTACTATATAGGACTAACCTAGCGATATAATTAGTATCAGCTCTTCTACTCTATTCTCTTTACTAGATATTCCTAAACCTTAGAGCTAATTACTAGCTATATAAAGCTAACTATACTAAGCTAATACTAAGGAAAAGATCCTCTATAATTTCATCCTTCCCTATAAAGGTATAATAGAGTGTATAGACTAGGTATAGCTAAAGATCAAGGATTTAAAAAGGTTATACGAATATATAGCTAGATATTACTAGCTATAACTCTAAGAGGCCGCTCTAACTAAGAAGACCGAAGCCGTTACTACTAGTACCCTTATGATAATCTCGAATATACTTAGTAGTTTCCCGGATATTTAGCGCTAAGCCATTAGATACTAGGAAAACCTATTCCACCGCCCCTACTAACTTTAATAAAGCGCTACTCCTAACGACTAAGCCTAACTAGGGAGCCCGTTACTACTAGGCGATAAAGAATGTAGTAACCACTGTAAAGCTCCTCTCAAAGCGGCCACCGAGGGGCCACTGTACGACCCCAGGCGTGAATTCACGCCCTCGGACATCTATACTCCGCCCTGGGCCTACGATAACTGACGGCGTTTTTCGTTTTCTTATCATTTTTTATTCTTATTTTTTATTGAAATTTCCTTTTTTTCTCAGCCGGAGGCCGAGATTTTTTGAGACCCGGCATATTGTCACAGCTTAGTCATAGTTAGCTAGTTAGCACCCCCAACAAGGGGTTCATAATATCATCATCTTCCCCACCAAGCTTACTTGCCACATTTATTGTCACAGCTTAGTCATAGTTAGCTAGTTAGCACCCCCAACAAGGGGTTCATAATATCATCATCTTCCCCACCAAGCTTACTTGCCACAATAATCGTCATATTTACTTAATGGCGTATTATCTACTGGCTTAAGTACGGCTGAGCGGACGGGAAGCCCTGTTTTCCACACCCTATGGTCGTATGTATTAGATAATGTGTGGGAGAGAATTATAGGTAGATTGCAAATGACTGTGTGATATAGATAGGGTGAGAATCTGGGTGAGAATCTGGGTGAGAATCACTCATTCGCTCGATTATGGCTCTGCCTTCTCCATATAATAACGAGACGGGGACACCACGGCCTACTACAACCAGACCCCTGTATAGAGAGATCCACACAGAACCGAGGATATTGACCGATTGTAAGATCAGATCAATGACGAGCTCCCCGGGCTCATAACCGTTGTGTGTTGAACCATGAAAGAGAGACGGGAGGAAAGGAGATGCTCATCTACTACTATGGGATTATGTGACCTCTGAGAAATTAGAACAAAATAACAATTAAATCCTCAAGGTGGACTTCGGGAGCTTTTAATATTTTCTGCCGGAGCGGTGTAGCGAAAGCCCCTTATTCCCATCTCATATACCAATTGGAGGTAGAATTTCATACTATTAACCCTTTAGTTCCTAGCTATCTTGTGCACTCTGGGACAACCAGATAGAACAAGAATGCCGGGCGTCCCTCATAGTAAAGGATGTTTGCAGTGTATAAGCCGCAAGGTCAAGGTTAGTGCTGATATATTGCGGTACCATGTCATTCCGGACCTCTCATCCGTTTTTTTCTGCAAGAGGCGATCTCAAAATAAAGCCGGTAACATGAACTAAAGGATACATAGTGCGATAAAACTCGTCCGGAATGTCTGCGGTGTATTAACTGGGGTTCGGAATGCCCAGGCTATGATCGTGGTCACAAATTCAAGGACCAGACGCGATATATCACCCTAAAACACGGTCGACCAACAATGGACGAAGCCTTTGCTCCAAATTTGGCCTACGAGGCGATCAATGTCCAAACGCAGGAATCATTCGAAGTATGGTTGGACTACCATTTTCCAAGTTACCTCGCTTCCTTCAACTCCCGCGTGGAGATGAATTGGATGAAGTTTATACGAGGCAGGTGGTCCACATTTCCCCAGGCACTGATCTGGGCACTCCGCGCCTTAACCTGTTTGCGCATGGGGGCGGCACGAGGCAATAAAGAAGCCATAATGTGCGCTCGTCATATGTATGGTCGGGGTGTAAACCATCTGGCCTCTCTCCTACATACACGGGCCGCACTAGCAGATGAAACACTTGCAGCTGCGATTTTGCTAGGGGGCTATGAGGTTCTAGATGGTAGTAGTGATCGCTCATGGATCATTCATTCACATGGCATCCGCCACCTGTTCTGCGCCCGTGGCCCTTCAGCACATACACATGGCATGGGTCGCACTCTTCTCATTTCTTGGCGGCCTTACCTAGTCGCAGATGCCTTTATCCATGCGGAGCCCTGTTTTCTAGGTGGTTCGGAGTGGACGTGCGTATCAGCGATCCAAGAGATTGCCAGGGCAGAAGACCGGTGGCAGGAAAGTAGTCTCCTAGGTCAGACGATGGACTACGCATTTAACGAAGTAGCCAAATGCCCTGGCTACTATGCAATGACAAAATACTTTACGACTTCGGACACAGATGTCGATCGATCCATTCTCAACGGCCTGGTGAGCTGTATTCTCAAATCAAGAGAAAGTCTTGTTCAGTTTCATGGCATGCTCATGGAAACGGATCCCCCAGCGTCCTTTGTTGGAGTGATTCCATCCACTTATGCAACAACCCTGGTACAGGGAACTCGCGATGGAATTAACTCTGCTGTCGCACTGCTCGACCAGCTAATGACGTTGCTTAAGTCCCATCTAAATAGGAAAACCAATCCTATTCTGATGGCAGACTTTGATGATAAGCACCAGGAAGACCCATGGCGTCTTTTTGCAGGAGTTCAGGCTCTCAAAACTAATACGAATCAATCACTCCTTTCTCGAGATCAAAAAGACCCGAGTTTAAGTATCTATGCTGTCAGAGATCAGTTGGATAAATTTTCGTTAACAATGGGCATGGGTAGTCTGTTACCAGATGCATGCGGTTGCCCACAATTCTTAGCGCATATCTGACGGAATATCATTCCGGACCCTTATTTCTCATTGGACCTGGTGCCTTCTCTTTGCTAATAATCTGGTCTCGCCTCACTCCATAAGTACGACATAAGCACCACATGGACAGTCAAGTCAATGGAGCACATAGCGAAGAAAGATCTCCAAAGACACTTCGTGTTATACGATAGAAACCGTCAAGTACGGACCCTACACAACGCTTCCCGGGAGCAAGCACAGCCGATTCAGCATACGATTCTTTCACTGTCGTCATTAAAACGAAGACTATGCAAATCTTTCGAGTAGTAGACGGCATGTAAATCGCGAATGAATCAATCCTCCAGCAAGCTAGGTAGAGAAAGTAATGGGAAAGGAAACCATGGGTTGCTCGGCTAGCTGGCTAAGCATTGCAACCAAACCTAACATTCAGTATCCCCACCATGGCTTCGGACGTCATCTACGACACAAAAAAGGTAACGAAACCCGACTTCCTCATCCACTTATGTCCTAAGAAGATGGACCAAGCTTTACCGGATGAAAACTATGATAAAGTATTCCGCCATCGGTACAGTACGTGATTGACCGTTGGGCATTGTGGGTACAGAGGTGGTGTTTCTGCCAGCGAAGCCTCCACTAATATATCGCGTGCGATACATGTGTGAATTGCGATCGATCTAAACTATGTCTATGACCCTCACGAGAACATACAGAACCAGTCGTCTATTACAGGCTAATTGGATCTGCTAATCAAGTCGTGAAAGGTGGCAAGTAACGAGATCAGCTGGCTCAGGACTTAGGGATATATTATATGGAAATGGAGGCGGCAGGACTTATGAATGACTTTCCATATCTGGTCATTCGGGGTATCTATGACTACGCCGATTCACACAAGAGTAAGGAATGGCAAGGCTATACGGCGGCGGTAGCGGCAGCCTATGCGAAGGAGCTTCTCTTGGTGGTTTCAATTGATTATATCGGCACTGCAAAAGCTTCCTTACGAGTGGTGGAGGCTGTTATTCACGATATACCTATTTCAACTTCCCTAACAGAGCTGGTAGACGTAGCCCGAGGAAAGGCTACAGTGATACAACAAGAATAAGAACTCGAGTACAAGTCTGAGACTGGATACTGCCTCTATGTGAACGGACGATATAGAGAGGCAGAAGATATCCTCCGAGAAACTCTTCTAGAGTAAGAAAACGCCCTAGGCCACAGTCATGATGATATCTTCGGTGTCGGTTTGGTTTAAATATCTATCTAATACCCAGAACTTAGAAGGGCGATATTTCAATAAATTCAATTGAGACCTTTCAGCAATTACTGCAATTTTCGACAAGCACAGACCTGGCAGCTGGCAGACAGAGATTCAGTATCAATTATCTTAGGAGGTCAGTAAAAAATCAGTACTATAAAAAAGCCCACATGAATTGATTTTTCAATTTTCTTGAAAGTATTTATAACGTAGTTCTTCTACAACCGTCACACCCTACGGTAACTACTAAGCGTTTAACAGGGATTTATTCAACATGCGTACAAGACCGGCATTTTATATCGATACTTTGTCCGTTCCTCTGACGAGTAATAGCTCAGTGCAAACTTGCATTTCTTGTACAGTACCCATGATACATCAGGACGGGCTATCGTTGCCACGTGATGATGAACCATCCATCACCCTCATTCTGATACCAGTCCTGTCAACTTCTCGCTTAATTCCCATAGCTTATTCGCCATATCTGGGTCCACGGCATCATGGTTTAGGCCACTATTAGAAAGAATGCCATCGGCGACGAAATATCCTTTTTCATCTTCATCAAAATATTAGTAATCTTCTTCCCACTGTCACGGATAACACCATAGATATCAATCCCACTTACTAGTAAGTGACTTGTCAAAGGCAGCAATGATCGCAGACGATGACCCTTCTGCCGAAGTCTTTGTTTTTATGGCGGAGCTCAGTTTGCCCTGTTAATCAACCTAGCCTAACCAAGAACACCTAAGCGCCGCCAGTACCAATGAATACTTCATACGGGTACGCATCTCACCTAGAGCGATGAAGTCCTCTGGTGGGACACTACGCGTCAACGAAGTCGTCACGATGATACCCGGGTCAACACCGAAGGATCGGAGGCCTTGCACGCCAAACCTCTGGACCAAACCCACCGAGAAAAGAATGTTGTAGGCCTTGGAATTGCTGTAAGCTAGCCACTTGTTGTAATTACCGCCATGACTGCCATAAGACAGGTCGTCCAAGAAATCCATTTGCGCGCGCGAGTGCGCCTCGCTGGTATAGTTCACCACTGTTGGACCACCGGGCGCAGCCATAAGCTTTTCAATAAGTAGGTTGGCGAAGAGGAAGTGGCCCAGGTGGTTGACTGCAAACTGCAGCTCGAAGCCGTCCATGGAAGTCTGGTAGGTCGAAGTCGCCATGATACCAGCGGAGCAGATCAGGACATCAATAGAAGCTACCCATTCCGACACCTGCGCCGCCGCAACGCGAACTGTTTCAAGGGATGAGAGGTCCAGGCAGAGTGCTCGGACGACTATCTCAGACGGTATGTCCAGAGAGGCGATAACATCACAAATCTTCTCGCTTTGGCTCGCAAGGATCAGCTGCGCTGGTTGGTGAGCCACCAGGGCGCGCGCGGTATCTGCACCGAGACTTCCGGGGCTGACACCGGTAATAATGACCGAGAGAGTAGTTTCTCAGCAACAAACTCCGGGGCTCACAATTTAGTCTGAAACTTACTAGTCTTGTTGCGAATCGACGCATTTAGAGCTTCTGCAGCCTGATCAGAGGTAGTGTGGAATCCGAATTGCGCCATGGTTTTCTGGGACGGCTTTGTTCAAGGGGGATGGGACAATATGGAGTCAACGTTCGTTGATGTTTTTCTTGTGCTAAGCTGGGATTAGGCCGCTCTTTAATAGGTTTTCAAGCTCTTACCGCAGGTTGCCATGAGTAAACCCCATAGAGATGATTTCCATTACTATTTCACGTAATAGCAACTAGGTATCATGAGAGCAGAGTGTGATAACTAAATCAAAGATGATTATATGTTAGCTCCCGATGAGTCGCGTACGTGATACCGATGCAGATGCTGACGCGATTGTGGGTCCTTTCACATAATGTCGGCCGTAAGCAACACCGGCCTTGATTGAGGGGAATTGCCAGTGATCTCGTCGGCCTGCGGCCGCCGAGATAGTCGTTGCAGAGCAAAGCGACTGATTCTAACTACCAATGCTTTAAGTATTTGGCCACCTGACATGTACGGACGTACGACCTCTGATTTATAATTGCTTCGCTTTGCTCTGCAATAAGGCATTTAGAAGAATTCACCTCATCAGGTTACTAGGTCGAGGTAACCCTATGCCCTACTGGTAATCACTAGTAAACCCCTACCAGTGATTACCAATACGGGCGACCTGGTGACCTGGCGAGCAAATCGCCAGTACGAAGACCGCATAGGCCGCTCAGCCGAGCCTTGGTGATACACCATTGAGTACAATTAATGGCCTTTGAACACTAGACTCATAGCATTTGTACATAGCCATGTAGTGACTTCATGGCCAGAATCACCCAATGCGTACTACAACGTACACCACGGAGTAAAAACTCATAATTAACTATAGATAAATCGCAGATGGGACGAGACCAGATATAAATAACAGCTTTTATCGAGGCCAAATCAGCAGTTTTGTTTAATCTGCCATAGCGAGGAGTAATTGGGATATCATTGTGAAGTGTGCTGTCGATATCCTTCCTCAAAGGATGGATCTGATATGTCGAGACACACTACAATGGTGTCTCGAGTTGCCGCAAGGGAATATTCATACAGAAGAAAATGAATTTGAGGTCGTCAATTGGCTTTGGTGCCTTTGAACGGAGCTTACTCAGTGCAAAGCTTGATTGGACTTGGCCCGCGGCTGAAGCTTGGCGTATCATGTTTGGAGTCCTAGTCGGACTCCGAAACCTCTGGATACGAGGTTGAATGTCCATTGCATGGTAAAGAAAGGGTAAAAAACATGTGCTTCGTTGCACAAGAATTACTGAATGATAACACTGCCGGCCTGGAGTCTTTGCCATAAACCGGTTTACTTTCTAGTTCTCGAGCCTTGTCTCGGACTAAGCCTCTCTAGGGCTTTGCGCTCGGCCACAGACTCAATCCTGGTCATCTTCTTATCTCGCTTGCCATCGCTATCTTTCGTCGGCAACTTGAAAGCAAACTAATGTAGGCTAACCACTAGTGGCTTTGTTCATAGGACAGTTTTTGAGGGGTCAGTCCACTATCTGAAGCTAAGGTAAGTCAAGTTAAGCTAAACCCACTCTCTCCACCGGAAAGCCAACCGTCAGAATGCCTTATCTCTGTTTCCCCTCAGTACGCGTCGGACTAAATTCGTCCCCGCCATGGCCAATTTAATCAGCCTAGAAAAGGCGCCGTGTCTCACTGTATTCCATTTGTTTTCTTTCGCAAAAGCGCTGAGACTGCGCAAACTTTTCTACCATGTATTCCAAAAAGTTAGATTCCGACACAATCAAACCCGCTCTCGTCGGAGTCGACGAAGAGGTAGTCGAAGGCCACTCAGACCAAATCAATCTGGAAAAGGACTCCGAGAATACAAATGAAGAGTTCAGCTATGAGTCGCACCGCTCTCCATTCCCTGAAGGTGAGTACCCAGCTCACTGTTGATATATATGTCGATTGACTAACAGTGACCACAGTTAGGGCTGTCGTCCCCGAGACGGATGACCCTAGCATGCCAGTCAATACGGTGCGGATGTGGCTCCTAGGCATTGTTTTCACTATGCTCGGATCTGGTATCAATCAGTTCTTTTCGCTGCGCTATCCGTCGGTTCATATTGTGGCCCTAGTAGCAGAGCTACTTGCCTATCCGATCGGGGTGTTCCTGGCCAAAACTCTTCCTCTCACATCCATCCGACTCGGGCCTTTGGGCACATTCGTTGTCAACCCAGACAGGTCGTTTAATATCAAAGAGCACGCGCTTATCGTGATTATGAGCAATGTGTCCTTCGGGTATGCTTCAGCGGACGCGACAAACATTATCCAGGCTGCCAGCAAGAACTTCTACAATTTCAATCTCAAGCCCGGCTTCTACGTGCTCATTGTTCTCGTCGCACAACTTCTTGGGTTTGGCGTCGCGGGTCTCGCAGCTCCATGGCTCGTCGAGCCGGCTCGCATCGTCTGGCCAGGTGTATTATCCAACTGTGCTATGCTAGAAACGTTGCATTCGCGAGCGAACTCGATCGCAGATGGATGGCGCATAACCCGTCTCCGATTCTTCATGTACGTTATGACCGGTGCCTTTGTCTGGTATTTTTTCCCCGGTCTTATATTCACTGCGTTATCCTATTTCACCTGGGTCTGCTGGATCGCACCGAAGAACGTCATCGTCAACCATCTCTTCGGCATGCAGACAGGTCTCGGTCTAAGTCCAATTACCTTCGACTGGAGCCAGATTGCCTACAACACCAACCCGCTCCTATCACCATCATGGGCTGCGTTGAATGTCTTTGCTGGCTTCGCGTTCTTCTACTGGATTGTCACACCCGCCCTTTACTACACCAATACCTGGTTCACAGCTTATCTCCCACTCATGACAGCCGACGTGTACGATAACACGGGCGCCATCTACGACACGGCTCGAGTCATTTCTGCGGATAATACTCTAGATACAGTGGCTTACCAAAAGTACTCGCCTCCATACCTGAGCGCAACGTTTGCCTTTGTATACGGACTTTCATTTGCTGCCATAACCTCAGTCCTCTCGCACATCGCCCTCTGGCATAGTCGCGACCTGTGGGCTGCTCTCAAAGGCCGGAATAAGCTCGATATTCATGCTCGGCTCATCCGTGCCTCGTACCGGCGGACCCCGTGGTACTGGTACGCTGGCATTATCGTGGTTATCATGGCAATGTCCATCGCGATGGTCGAAGTCTATGAGACTAAGCTTCCCGTTTACGGAGTCTTTCTAGCCTTGATCATCCCGGTTGTATACATGGTTCCCTGCGGTATCGTACAGGGCATTACGAACGTGGATGCGAATCAGCTGAATGTTCTGGCCGAGTTCATTGGTGGATATATGTTCGAAGGAAAGCCACTCGCCAATATGATTTTCAAGATCATTTCCACGGATGTCGTGGGACAGGGTGTTTACTTCTCCATGGATATGAAATTGGCTCATTATCTGAAAGTGCCGCCACGTACCTGCTTTGTAGCGCAGTTTGTGGCAACTATCCTGGGCGCACTCACACAGGCCGGCGTTACACTTTGGATGCTTGGTAATATTTCGGATATTTGCGAATCTGGCCAGACGGATGGGTTTTCCTGTCCAAATGGTCGGACTGTCTATTCTTCATCTGTTATTTGGGGTCTTGTTGGGCCCCGTCGGCTTTACTCCGTGGGCAAGATCTATTCCCCTCTGTTGCACTTCTTCTGGATCGGTGCTGTCGCTCCAGTTGTGACTTTCCTCCTCTACCGTTATACTAGACGCCAGTTTTGGAAGTATATTAACTGGCCTCTCATTTTCGTCGGAACTTACAACGTCCCACCTGGTATGTCCCGCAACTTGCCAGTGCCTCTTTATTTCAAAAGCTAACTAAATGCTTTTTAGCGACCGGAATTAACTATTCCAGCTGGGCACTGGTCAACTTTGCCTTCAATCACTTTATTAAACGCCGATTCTTTGCTTGGTGGACCAAGTACAATTATATCTTGGCAGCTGCCCTTGATACAGGTCTTGCCCTCAGTGGCATTGTTATTTTCTTTTGCATCTCGTACCCTGGTGCCACTTTCCCTGACTGGTGGGGGAATAACGTGTACTTGAATACTGCCGACGCCCAGGGTGTACCATACAAGTCGATGCCAGCTGTCGGGTATTTTGGGCCTGCTAATGGGACGTTCAGTTGAGGCAGATGATCACATGTCAATCACAGCGAAGAATCTGCGCGTTTCCAAACAACTTTCGAAATGTTTCATGTCACATAGTGGTTATTGCATCGTCGTGTCTCTGTTTGGGGGCGTCACAACAATCCGTATTTTAGAGATATCATTATGACCATTTCGCATAAACCTATTTGATAACTTGGGCTGTAGTTAAATTCCAGCAACCATACAAAATGAGGCTCATGTCCTTCGGAAGCATAGACTGAAGGTAGAGTCATTCGCTGGGTAAACCAGTCAAAAGTCCGTTAAAGCCCTCAAGCACACCGGCATCGGCCACAATTCTCATCCACTCCGTCAAGTCCTCTTCAGCCCAATTACCGGAATCAGCCGAAGCCACATTTTTAGATACATTTTCATCCGCCTTGACACTCATCATCAACATTGTTCGGCTAGCGAGCGCCACAAATATCTCACGGAAGGGTGCAGCAACATCCCATCGTTCAGCCATGACCACTAAAGCGATTGTGCAGTCATTGCATGTGCTGCTTGCTTGCCCGTGGCCAGCTGCCTGTCGTGCGGCAGGTGATGTCCAAAGGCAGTGAAGATATGTCAATCCTGCAAGGAAAAGCTCGTGAAGTGCTGCCCAGGTACATCTCGTTGGCTTTCCTAAAAAGTGATGCCGATAGCTTCGGCAAATGTTCTCTGCAGCGCCCAGACAATCAAGGAAAACCTCATCTGTAGTCTCCACCCGGTGATCGACGATTTGGGCTCGGTAAAGCTGTAGGATCGTATAGTTGTATTCCAGATCATACCAATCTGCAGTCGTAAACAAGACAAGCTCTTCACCGGGGTGAAAAGCTGTGGGTGGAATTTCGGAGCGCCACTTCTCGATCTCGGCACGTATATTCTTCACATCAGTCTGCTGGTCGTGCTTTCTTGAGTAGCGTGGGTCGGCTTTTGAGTAAATATAAGTGTGAATTCGATTCAAAAGACGTCGAATTCGAAATGTATGGATCGCTCTCGTCATATTGGTTGGTGCATCAGTTGGGGAGCTCCGTGGCGTGCCCACAAGACCAGTTTCATTGATGCATGAATCATCGATGTCAATCGGATACTACACAAGAGTACATTAGAACAACACGTAATGCGTGTCTTTGGGCTAGTAATTTCAAACATACTTCAACATCGACCTCCTGGTAAGGGATACCAAGAGGTCGGCCCAGCATGACGGCAGCTTGAGTCTCAATGACATAGGCACACCAGAATACCCTCTTACGTAACTCTACCTGAAGTAGATCTTTAGGCGCTGCAAGGTGCTTTGTATTCCGATGATAACCCAGATCAATACACTGACGGAGTGCTAGACCAGCGAGTTTCCTATATGCCATCAGCGAAACATCATTTCCCCGTATTCATGCTGTCCATACCAGTGCGAAGTACCAGTGGATGACCTAAGTGAGTAAATTGCGCAGCACAGGATGGCTTGTATTGCTTCTAGATTATCATAGGCCAGGATATCATCGATATACATTAGTGCTGACGTGTATAAACGCTAAGAGCCAGTCAGCTTTCCGTAAGTCAATCGAAATGTCTGCTTACCTCTGCTGAGAATCCGAGACTGGGTAAAAGCAAAGCGCCAACAGCATACACCTAGCACTGTGAGTATGATTTCAATGAGCATGAGGCCGTGTCTCTCTTACCATATTCAAGAAAAACAGCGAGACAGAATTGGGAAGAAGAATTCCCAATTCCGTCGACTCATTCAGTAGCATCGACTCCCACGCCCTAAAGGTCGGCTCGTGTAAGAAGGGGTAATGTGTATTAACATTCTGGAAATAAATGTCGCTAAGTTTGACAGCCGATTCGTAAGCAGGCAATAAGCACGGTGATGGTAGCACGGAAGAGCGGTTCTCAGTCCAATCAAGCACGTTAGCCGTGGGAAAGTCAGAGGAAACCACTTGGCGAAGGGATGAGTTGATCAGGCGTGAGAAAGCAAAAATCGAAGATGACCCCAAATATTGAGGCTCTGCTCCAGCTGCATTGAGGCTTAGTAGGCCGACCTTTGATGACAGCTTGTCAACACCGTCATCTTCCTCGACATCACTTTTGGCTCTGGATGAGGTTGATTGATCACCGTGCCGTTGATCAGGTGTCTCGATGTGTTGCGCTAGGGGAACTGAATTTGGCTGAACTTCTGGTGGAAGTGTATATTGTCTGAGCGGGTCGTTATTGGCAAGATCTGGACGACATTGCCTCAGAAGACTCTCGAGAAATGCCACCCGTTTCTCTAAGGTTTCAATGTAGTTTCGCGGCCGATATGCCCTCGTTACTGGATCTTCCACGAGACAGACTGTCATTCGGTGTCAGATTAACATCACAAACCCGCACATCAATGGAAGAAGCCGAGTGGCAAAAGAAATACCGACCAGATCCAGCACGGAGACAGTTAATACATCCTGAGACCCTATTGTCACACTTTATTATTGGATTAGGAGACTGAGCTTAACTTGAGGTTTTTAATCCTACCTTCAATTTCTTTTCTTTGCATTTCACGCACGCGAGCGGTGTCCTGCTTCCCGATGGAGTGCCTCGGGATGACTGTCTCTTATTATGTCCAGGTTGAAACATGAAGCAGAATACAATGGAAAATAGCCCATCAATTTTTCAATCGGCCTCGATATTGCAGTGTGGTCACGTTCTGGGAGCAAGGCTGGACGTAGTGAGAATGATGAGAGATAGCACGGAGACTCTTTTCCCAGTACATTTTCAGAGCTTATCACTCGCAAGATTGATGGAACCAAGTCTTCTGATTGGCTCATCAATTTGCCAAAGGAAAATCCGAAATGGAAACAAAAAACACCCAAATAAGTGATTGGTAACGAGTGAACTAGTCCCATTCCACTGATTCTTATAAATCCCCGCATTGCCGTGATTTCTACGCTTTCCCCAATTGTAGGTGGAGTTGGGAGATTACAAGGTTAAGTAACGTGACTTGTGCCCGCAATGTGCGGATTAGGAAATTATTTAATGTAGGGGTTTCTTCTTTATCCTTCTTATACAAGAAATGGTATTTTTAGTAGTTAATTAGTTAGTTAACTGAATCTCAACAGAACTTGTGGGGATTTGTATGGGTCACGTGCAGTTTGGGATGAAATCACCTGATGATGTGTCATCATTCTTGGACTATGACGTAAATGTGCCGCACCTCGGGCGTATCAGAGCAAATAATACAAATGGCGGAAGTTTTTGGTAGAGCATTATTGTGCGCAGATATCTAGGAGGTATGGAATTCTATATCATATGAAGAATTTTTTTACACGGTCCTAGCAAGTCCAAGCCCCATGGGAACGTACCAGTCAAAAATACATACTAACACTAAACTCGACCTTGCCATACCACACTCCCAATATTTTGCTTGGAGACTCAGATACGAGCACGAACAGGTGATATCTTCACGCGCTCTTTCAGCCGTTCGGTTCTTGCCGCCGTGATTTGGAAAACCTCGGGCAGCCGCGTATCAGTCCAAGAGCTTCCATTCATCAACTTGACCAAGCCGGATGCTACGGTAAAGATACGTGCCATGCCACTAATGAGTTGTAAGTGTCAGCGTAGCATGGTTCACAGCCATTCTGGCAGCGTGGGAGACATGTATGGACTTACTGTCCGTGGTGCCCAGCACAAATCCACTGGCCTGGAAGTGCAGGTAATTGTCCGACGAAAGGCAGGCCGTCTTCGCTCTGATCTAATATTAGCCCATATTTGATTTTCATATCAAGCGAAGCACTTACAAGTCCAAGGATGCCGCTCCAGGCCTCCTTATAAGTCTCCCCCTGCTTCAGGGCATCGGAGGGCCATCCTTCGAATCCTTCTACTGCGAATTCCTGGATAGCCTTCGTGACCGAGTCAAATCCAGTCAGACCATCGTCAATGTACCGATGCGGGTTTTTCTCTAGCCACTCCATAAACTCATCTTGACCTGGGTTGCTGCCGCCGAAAAGAACCCCACCGCCTCCATTAAAACGAGGATTGATGGTGATCAGGGCGTCTTGGGGGAGTAGAACACCATAAGAGCCCTTGAAGCCTTCAAAGCCTGCATCAGCCTTGGGTGGAATAACCTTGTTGCAAATGTGAGGACATGGCGTGATGAGCCCCCGCAGAGACGGTTCGAGTGCAGAACTATAAGCATTGGTTGCATGGACAACTTCGGAACACTTGATATCGCCTCGTTCGGTTTTGACGACCCACTTGTGTTGATCTTCCCCAGAATGGACGACACTGGTGGCTTGAGTCTTTGTTTGGAGGTTCACCCCTTTCTTGATATTGTCACGCATAACGTGCGCCGCAAGTTTCCAGGGGTGTAGCGTCGATGCCGGCCACGCATAACATGCTTGTGCGGTTTTGATTTGCGATATCTGGATTCCTGTCAGCCGGGTCAATTGAAGATGCATCGCTTTTGCGAACCTCTGCTGCTTTTTTAGGGTCGTTTGTAACCTTGATGTGGTCAACGTTGCCGCCCGCCGCCTTGTAGCGCTCAAAGATCTTCTTTGCATTCTCCGCGGCCTGGGGGGTAACTGGAACATCCAGTGTATCACCACTCCAATGTTCGCATTCGACACTGTTCTCCTTTATGTATTGTACGACTTCGGACCATGTCTGTTGTTCGTTTTGCAGAATCTGCAGGTCTACGTTAGCGTATATGGAGGCATAACCGGAGAATTTGATAATTTGATACCTTCAGGGCCTGCTGAGTACCAAATTGTTTCTCATAGCCTATGAAGCCTCGCCACTGGTCAGGCTTGCAGTGACCAGCATTTCTACCAGTAGCACCGGAGCAGAATAGTCGGGCCTCAATAACGACCACTTTCTTTTCGGGCCAGGTTTCCACGATGTTTTTGGCGATTATTGTCCCAGACATCTATTTCAGCTCTTAGCAACCCTTCCGACAAGTTACAGGAACATCGGAAGACACTCACGCCAGATCCGATGATCACTATGTCTGCAGACGCAGGCAACTCTGGTGTTGTTCGATGATCCAGAAGAGGATCGCCCTGCACCGATTGTAGCCAGTGCGAAATGGAATAGTTGGTCCGTTTCGGAAAACCAAAGTTTTCGAATGCATCTTGTCCCATTTTGTCGGTTATCCGAAGAAAATAAACGAACAACCCAATGCAGATCCGAACGGTATCTAGTAGATGTGAGCGATGAATTTTTGGAGATTCGAAATAAATTTATACGTGTCCGCTTCCCCCCGCTCTCCCCCCACCTGTCTCCTGTCTCGCCATTGAACTGACACATGGCGCGTTAGCATTCCGAGTCAAGCGATAAGCCGCCTTGTCTTGCTCGGAAAGTTACATCTGACTACATACAGAACGGTTGAGTTGGTGGGCCCTCATTCGCCACTCCGCATTTTGTTCTCTGCGATAACTGGGACTTTCCACCACTTTTTCGCTCCACGGCTATCTTAATTCACTTAATCGACTTCTCCAGTGGGGTGAACCGGGACTTTACGCCAATTAAAAGGGGAAACCCTCGTTTTTGCTCCACAGCCATCTTAGTTCACACGTTTAACCCTGCCACTCCCGGAACATTCCACCAATTGGACTGGTTTATAGCACTCCACTTCAAACAGATAAGGATTTGTGTGATAACCTCACAAATGAGTAATTGAGTAATGTAGATTCTGTCTGCTATAGAAGGTCTGCTCTCTGGCCTCATCCATGGCCACTGTCCAACACCCGACTTCTTATATTCCAAGAATGCCCAACTTTTGATTCCGGCAAACATATGTGCACCCTTCAGACCTCACAACTCATCCAGTTCTGCGGTCTATCATCTTCGATCTCAATATGTCTTCGACGCTTCCGAATAGCGGTACTGGCAACAATTCCATGTGGCCTCCCGGTACATTACACCTTGCAGATGCAACTGCATCCGATGGAAAAACTATTATTCTACAACCACGACCATCCGACGATCCCAACGATCCCCTCAATTGGGCCCCATGGCGGAAATGTTTGAACATGGGACTAGTCTGCTTCTATGTCGCTATGGTCGCCGAGTTTATCAACGCCAATACACCAACATGGGGACCCATGGAGACAGAGCTCGGTTTCACCAGCGAGATATTAAATGACAGCTATGCTGCTGGCTGTGCTGCTTTAGGAGTCGGCTCCGTCATTCTGATTCCATTTGCGCTCAAGTTTGGACGTCGACCCTTGTATCTGTTCAGCACGATCGTTCAATTCGGAGTCTGCATTTGGTCTGCTAAGATGCAAACCGTGGGAGACCTCATGGCGATCAACGTCATACAATGCTTCTTCGGGAGTCTGGCAGAGGTCATCGTGCAAATGACCATTGCGGATCTTTTCTTCGTGCACCAACGAGGAAGAATGAATGCTCTCTATGTCTGGACGTGGCTTCTCTCTAGCTACCTGGGTATTCTAATTGCCGGGTTTGTTGCCAGTGGTCTGGGTTGGAGGTGGATCTGGTGGCTGAATACTATCATCTTCGGTGTGACAATGTTTGTTGTCGGCTTCGGATACGAAGAGACCAAGTATTGCCCGCCGGCTTCTCCCGCCACTCCAGATGTGCAGCTGGATACCACGAACGAAGACCGGTCCATTGCACCGAACCCTCAAGAAGAAGACCGCAACAAAGACGATTTGGAGAAGCTTTCGTCCGCCAGAATGAAGGAAATATATGCGGAGCAAGGATTCGCAGATCTCAGCTCGATCAAAGCAGATGAACCCAACATCACTGCTGTCACAATCAACCCGAATATTCCCATGAAGACGTATTGGCAAAGACTAGCCTTAACAACCACCACTTCTTCATCCAATACCAAGAACGAGTCCTTCTTTCGCCACATGTATCAACCTCTCATTGTTCTCACGACTATTCCAGCCATCGCATGGACGGCACTTGTTTATGGCATCTTGGTGGCTCTGGGAGATGTCATGTCAACTACTATGTCGGCCTATCTGCCCAAGGCTCCCTATAACTTCTCTTCCTATGAGGTTGGCCTCATGAGCCTACCGAGAATGATTGGCGTCTCTATCGGTGCGCTCATTGTTGGCCCACTGAGTGATTGGTGGATTCTATTTCTCTCTCGCCGGCGAAACGGCATCTTCGACCCCGAGATGCGTCTCTGGTGTATGATTCCCTTTCTCCCATTTATAATCGCAGGCGCACTTCTATTTGCTATCGGGCTGAATGACAACCGGCCATGGCCTGTCATTGCCGTCGGACTGGCATTATATAACATCGGTGTCACCCCTATCAACACTCTCACCATCACCTACTTAACTGACTCGTACAAAGATGTAAGTCCATTCTGAACCCATGATTCTTTCAGAGCATATTCTAACACCAATTCAGATTGTTGGAGATGCACTAGTGGGTGTAACACTCACGCGCAATAGTTTCAGCACGGCGTTTATCTTCGCGTTATCACCCTGGGTGGCGAAGGTTGGTCTCAAAAATACCTTCATCACTATTTTGGTGATTGCAATTGCTATCCTGATGGTCTTCGTTGTCTTCCTTCGATATGGAAAGGCATTCCGACGCA
The DNA here is from genome assembly GCF_015533775.1 of Penicillium roqueforti. Classification (NCBI taxonomy): domain Eukaryota; kingdom Fungi; phylum Ascomycota; class Eurotiomycetes; order Eurotiales; family Aspergillaceae; genus Penicillium; species Penicillium roqueforti. The sequence continues at coordinate 37,026 of NW_024067587.1, forward strand.
TTGTTGCTCCTCAATATGTTCGTTATGCTGCTCGGCAGTATAAAGAGAGAGATTAGCTTCATATCATTGCATGTGAAACATGATCGGGAAGCTCATTGCGATGATGGCCCGCACCCAGATACCATTTCCGGGCCATCTTGTTTTTGCTTCGGCCTTGTATCTACATCTTAGTATCAATTAATTGGCAAAGCTAAATACCATTCCATGGCTTAGTGGATCTGCGGCTATTATCCATGAGTAATATGTATATCAATTGAAGGCAGAGAGAAAGCGAAAAAGTAGTATCAGCCGATAGTAAATAAGTCACCCATGGAGGCTATAAGCCTCCGTATACTAAGGTAACAGGTGTAATGTGAACGCCATCAAGAGAGAAGAATTCTTAACAGGGTGTTCATTTTCTGAGAGCAGCAACATTAACCTTGAAGATAAGCAAACCAGAATATCAAGCAAAATCATCTCAGCAAATCAATTGCCATAATTCCTTGGAACATTTGCAACGGTGTTTCCTTGTGGAATGGGCCATGCCCACTTTAGAAGCAGGTTCAACTTCTCCAGAAAGTCTTTTCTGTCAACCATATCAAAGTATTTTTGCCGGTAAGCAGGCACGGCAATCATATGTCCTAGATCTAGGATCTCCGAGAATTGAACATGAAGCTTGCCATTAAAATAAGATTGCAACATACGGCATCCGCCAAATTTGTCCATCAGAAATACTAAATGCTAAGATATATCAGTAAAAGACTAACGATACCCAAGAAGGAAAAACAAACCGGGAAAGTAAAGTAGCACTCGTCCAACAGATTCTTATACAACCTTTTATCAACCCGGGCCATTTCTTCGTGGGTTAATGCAGCAATCGCAAAGAGCTCCATCGAGGAAGGCCGTTTATCGCCACATTTCTCCTGGTTTCAGAACCCGACTATTGAGCGCTGGTGGCCCTTGTGCTCATGGCAGCTCAGTAAATCTAGAGGAAATTCGCTTCTCGGTATTTTCACATTCAAAGTCGGGGAAATATCGGCAGTGGTGATTACTGTACTGCAAGTTAGCATTTGAGACATATAAGATACCCCCATTAACTAACCGGTCTACTACCCATCCGCCATGGGGAATCCTAGAAGACTATTAGTAACAGGTTTATGAAGACCAAAATGTATACAAACCCTTCTCGGTGGAATTCCCCGTACGAGAGACCATCTTCCAGGAAGGTAAAATAGTTATATTATTCGGTCATCATATCTGGAAGAGAGACTAGAGAGGAACGTAAGAATAAGCCTTCCAAACAGGTCATGTAGAATTTGGCTATCCAATCACGTTTTCCCCATTTTTTCTGAAAATTTCATATGGTATTGATGACGTTTTGGCCGAGAAGGCCTAGTAAAAGACTATGCTTGTGATACTGATAACTCAGGGGAAGTAAATATGATGTATTCATCGATCTACAGCAGCGGAGCTATCTACATCGAGGAGATCGAGCAGCGGTGTCTTCTTGTCCAGTTCGGCGGTGCAGCGGGTACGATCGCTGTATTTGGTGCAGATGATACAGGGCTCCGGGTTCGTAAGCAGCTTGCCGCTGAGCTTGGGCTAAAGAATCCTGATATCACTTGGCATGTTGCGCGGGACAACATAGTGGAGATCCTCAACTTCCTGGCTCTGGTGGGTGGCACATTGGGGAAAGTTGCATTGGACGTAATGATCATGTCTTCCAATGAGTTCGACGAGGTCTCGGAGCCCTTCGTACCTCACAGAAATGCTTAGTCTACGATGCCCCGGAAGCGTAATCCTATCTCCAGTGAGGTGGTCTGGTTGCGTGCCAATGCGTCTCTCGGATTAGATAGAATGGTTATCTTTGAGCGTGCATCTGGACCGTGGTATTTGGAATGGGTGGCTATTCCCGATGTTTTCGTGACTGCGGTGGGCGCTTTGCACCAGACGAATTTCGCCCTCGGGGGATTGGTGGTTAAGGTTGACTCGATGAAACGCAATCTGTATTCCACCAAGGGGTTGATTGTCGGTGATGCTGTGATTATGGGACTGGCACCGCATTTGGGACGACAAGGCGCTCATGATCTCGTTTATGAGGCTTGTAAGTCTGCCCTCGACCGAAATCGGAGTCTGCTTGAGGTTCTTGAGGAGATTCCTTCTTTGGCTGGAGTTGCGACGCTGGAAGAGCTAGCTGCTGTCTGCGATCCGCTGAAATATATGGGATTAAAAAAAATAAAGACTTGTATCAAATTGTCCATTTAGTTCATAGCACTCGTAACTAGAAGATTCTATAAAACCATAAAGGCGGCCGTAAACATCGCTGCGATCAATGTCATGAAGCCCTGCGCACCAGCCGACTCCTTGGTTAAGAGTCCGCTAGCCGCTCCAGTTTGATTCGCTGACGCGTTGACAGCAGTTGGAGTATCCCCCAGTCCAAATGGCAATCCCTGGTAGCTGAACGTCAGGTTCTGTGCAACCGACTGATTGTAACAGTGTCCGTTTGCGATGTCCAGGTTGGTGAGGTCATCCGCGTTCACGAAGAACATATACTTTGACTGCTTGAGGCCCTTGAATCCGGACGTGTCGTAGGGGAACTTGTCGCCCGAATCGGTTGCCGAAGTGTTGCGAAGGAAAATACATTGGACTTGTGACGGGAATTCGGTGGCCAGTTTCGGGTAATCGCGCATGACGTCGCTGTTGCTGGTGTCTGCGACCAGGACGAATTTGCGCTCCGGGAAGGTTTCGAAAATCTTTTGCAATAAGAACATGCGGATCGACAGAGTGGCAGACACGTCGCTAAAGTTGAGCGGACGGGTGTCGAAGGAGCCGCCGGGGTAGGTGGTGTAGATGAACTGCATGTAGTTTCTAGTAACTTGCTCGGGGGTGGTGGTCTGGAATGACTATTAGTATTTTTATTAAGAAAAGGGGAGCCAGAGGAGCCTTACAAGATAGTGGAAATGCGTATCGGGGAGGCTGATGGACCAGTTGCGGTAAATATCCGGCATGTTCTGCCAAGCCGTGAATGGACGAGCGAACGAATTGAGTAGTCCTTGCGCCGGTTCGTAAATCTTAGTGACACGCAGAATATCGTCAATGTCAGAAATCACGGTGAGTCCGGTTGGAGGCACAAGATAGGCGGTAGCATTTCCGATACTTGCGCCCTCGACATGAGTGTCCAGTCTCTGAATTGCCGAGGTTTCATTTCCCGCAGTAAGACCATTGCTTTCAATCTGCACAAAGGTGTCGAAGTCACCTTCGGCTGTTGTGTTGTAAGGTAGGGTGATGTCTTGTGTACCGCCTGATGTGTTGGATGATCCGCCGCCGCCTGGCTGTCCGCTGGATCCCTGACTAACCGCAGGCTTGATGTGGATCTTGTTCACCGCAACATGTGGCTGCTGCACGACAAAGATCTCGGCAGTCAGATTTCGTGCCTGGACCTGCTGGGATTGAGGAAGGTCCGCGATTTTAGTGTTGACGAGGAAGATATCGGCTAAATCGTTCAACTTGGAGACAGATGTGTTCGGCTGCTTGTAAACGTTTCCGTGGAAGCGAACGTTCCAGCCCGACTTGGTCCAGTTCGCATAAGGGTCGATGTTCAACACATTGGTTGGTAATGCCGCCAAGTCTGAGCTGTCCAATCCGAGGGAGCTCGCAACTGCGTCTTTAGTCGGGAACCCCTGGAAGAAGTTGGGCACTCCAGATGCGACCCATGTAGGTAGATCAGACCCAAGCCCCGAAAGGACATTTTTGATATCAGAATCAACGTCGCTCAAGATGTTTCGGCCAACAATGGGAGAAGGGATATGCTCGACCGGGGAAGGTGTAACGACGGGATCGGGTGGAGCGATATTGGCGAAAGCAGTTGGAGCCGGGGAGGCGGAGGTAATTGAGAGAAGTGAGGCCTGTACGAGGGCATGTGCCAGAATGTACCTCATTGTATAGATTGTAAAAGGTAGGACAATTCTAGATCAACCCTAAATAAACCACTCAACCGTCGGCAGAAACGACCTGGGGGTGTTTATATAATAGCAGGAAAAGGCTCGGAAATTAAATGCTGCGCCATTCGATCTATTTAAACCCCTAAAATGGCGTTCGACGCCCTTGAAAAAGGAAATTAACAAGGAAAATCCATTGACGTCACTGTGGAGCTTCACAATCTTAGGGGTCCACGGTCCCTTCGGTGCTTATTATTGTTCCTGGCGTGGACTTTCGATTCTTAATTCCTCTATTAACTCCATACTTTGTATACTTGAGCAATCTAGAGATCTCGATTCAAGCTCTCACGATGATTTTCGCAAAGGTGGACAAGTTCAGTGAAATCAGCGATGGACGAATTTCTATTGGACAAACTAGAGCGGCATCTGACTTAAGAGTGGGCGGACTTTTGCACGGCATCCACCTGTCTCAGGCTTCAGCTGCCACCAGATGTGCCCTAAATAGTTGGGCACACCGCCTTGGACTACTTCAGCTAGCCCCATGTTCGTTTTTCTTGTCCAAGGCGTGTCATGGCTGTATATATAATATTTCAATAAGGGGGATTTCTAACGCTTGCATAGCGGTGCGCAAGTAACCCCCAACAGCATGATATATAGTAAGAGATGATGCTCTCCGAGTTAGGTCATGGAAGTGTCATCAGAACGCAGATACTTTGTTTCAAGGTTGAAACGGACTAGCCTACATAGAGCATTTGAATATCGCCCGGACCTTTTCAGCGAAGAGCACGCTCATATCCAAAACTTCCGTCGGAGATCCCAAGTTGCTGCTTGAGAAGGGCTGAACTGCCGTTCACGCGACACAAAGTAGAAGTCTGCTCGTGGTGTCTACTACGTCTTCGCGTTTTAGTTCCCTTCCTTGCTCTCGCTACAATATATTCCCCGGCTTCTCCTATTCTGTTCTGTTCTCAAACATTTATACGTAGACAGCTTTATCTGCGGGAGTCTCCCAGGAGCCGATGCATTTCTTGCCTCGACTGCGGAAGCGTGTATGCTAGCTGATGGTTTTTTTCCAAAGAGGGTTTACTCGCACATATCAGGGAGTCCGGGAGTCTATGTGAGGAAGAATATGCTTTTCATTTACTATCTAAACCTCCTTACCCTTCTTCCAATCCCGGTGCTGGACAACTGTCAGGACGACAACAAGAAACCCGAACATCCGCATCTCTTCCGCAGAATAGATGCTGAAAGGTCCCAATATCTCCATTTTGAGAAATGCCTTCTTGTCAAGGGGGTTCTCTGAGCGCTCGCCTGTCATCGAGTACTCAATGTACCCTTCACGGAGATCAGCGACGATGAAATATACGCTTGTCGCGTATTGGGCTAACATCACCCATCTATAGGCAACTGATTAGCGATGTTTCTTAAGCATTAGTATAATGATCATGATAAAACCTACCTCTTGATTGGTGAGTCGCTCAGTGGGACTCTTGGTCCCTCTGACCCTTCAATGCCCAGAGTTTCAGCAACCCATGCCAGCATTTCAAGCCCCTGTTGCATCAGGACTTCTCTTGATGAAGTCGATACCAGATGCCTAGCCTTGACTTCAAGTAAGACCTGTATTTCACCATCGGGATCTACCAGATCATCGTCGACAATTGCTTTGTATTCAGCCGGCTCGAAGTGTATCAAATGTGAAAGATTGGTGATCTCAATGCCACCAAGCTTCACATAGACTCTCTCGTGATGAATATCTCGAGACCTAAAATCGTGGTTAATGATCGTTTTAAATCATTGTTGGTTCCGTAGATCTTGACCTGCAAGAGCTTGCGGTATGTAGCGCAGCGAGCCACTTATTCCGTATCGCCACGAGATCATCTGCCCTATACAGAGTATCATCATTAGTATTGTAAAACTCCGTAGTCAAAAGAGACTGGTAATAGACGACACTGCACTTACAGTTGGGTTTTCTTTCATTTACCCGCTTCATGAACCCTCAAATGGGTACGGGTCTATGCCTCCACCAGAAGACTTGCCGTAAAAAGATGATAGGATTGTAGGAGGAAGTTGGAAGAGTCATCCTGGGTTGATCATTTGGTGAAACCCATGTGATGAGTATCTGAGATGGCAGAGAGATAGAGAAGAGGAAAAAGTAAACAAGAGATTCTCTTAACTGAAGAGGCCCCGGAAGCCGATGCTACCCGGTGAATCGTGATAGCCTCACCGATATGCAAATTGAGATGATGCTGGCTGGATACTGTCCCACTTTAAATCGGTCGGCAGTAATAAGCAGATTGTGTACAGCAAATTGACGAAGCTCATATTGATCTTCGCTCCATGAGTTCACCTCTTGGCTTCGGAATTGCCATGGGATGGGAAGAAGAGAAGGTGGTTGAAGGTGTCTGCGTTGCTATTTATGCCTCAGGGTGATTTTATAGTTAGGGGACTGTTAAAGGGACCCCCCTAATTGCTAATTCGCCCCCCCCCCCCCAACTGCCTGATTCAGCATACCGCCCTCCACACCGGCTTAGTATTGAACTCCCTACCAACTTGAGGACGGTAGATACCCACAATTTGTATATAAACCATCAACAAAATCAAGTTACTTTTATCACACCAACTACTTCAACAATTACTTCAAAATCTGCTCCAAAAACTGCTCCATCATCATCAAGGGATTCAAACATGTAGGTATGAGATGAAATACACGTTTTTTATGATCAAAATGTAGGGGCTTTTTGACTACGGAGTCTGTAAAGTAGAATTAAACCAGGGGGTATAACAATCCCCTAAATTTATCAGGGTCATTTTCATTCTCCGTCCCTTTTCTATTCTATTCATGTCAAGTTTGCATTGCAATGGTATCCCCCTGCAGATGCTATTTTCTATGACGCCATACGCTCAACACGAAGCTGAAGTTCCTTGACCATATCAACCCCAGCTCGAGTAGCCTCATCCAGGCTCTCCTCCGGCAGACCAAGCAGCTCATTCTGTGCCTTGGCCGAGCAATCACCCGGATCATCTGGGAAAAATGCCCTTGCGTAAAGCAGCTTACCAAAGCCAGCCATGTTACCAGTCTTGACCATTGTCAGTCCATCTGCGTATCGCTTCTTACTATCCTCATGAGTGATAGTCCAGTCAGCGTCACTAGTGCCTGTGACGCGCTTGACGCTCTCAAACATCTCGGTCTGGTTGATCACGAAGCTCTTAATATACACAGGTTTATTAAGCCATCGCGACACAGTAAGGCTCTTGTCGTTTTGGTCCTCAGGAAGCACCTTGAAACTCAGCACTTTGGCCACAGCGCGCCCAACCTGCGACAAGGTCGATACCGAGTTCTTGGTGGTGCCGTCATCATAGATCGTCAGAGACCGCTTGTCAAAGTCGAACCCGAAGCGCGCCTCACCCCCCGCTAAGCTGTAATCGTACCAGAACCCACAGCACACGGTGATCCACTTCATACCGAGGCTCTCAATCTCGTCCCTGGCAGCCTGAGCAACGGGACCGAGCATGATATCCTCTCCGAGTTTAGTGTGTTCAATGTCGCCAGCGTACCCGTTAGGCATGATGTAGGGAACACCAGCCTTGGCGGCCGCCCGGACGAGCTTGCTGTGGGTGTCGCGGGGCGCAGTGGGGGATACTGTGATGATGAAGAATTCCTGGCCCTTGAGGGCAGCGACAATAGTGGCCTCGTTGGAATAGTCAACTGGGGCGACGAGGACGCCCTCGGGGAGTTTGTTGCTACTATCTCTGCGGGAGAGAGCCGTAACCGTGTGTTTTCCGGTTTTAAGGAGAGCGGCAACGAGGTGGGATCCAACAGTGCCTCCGGCCTAAGGACGTTTGTTAATTTTTGTGCATGGCTGCTGCTGGAGGGATACACCTACACCGACAATGGCGACTCTCTCAATGGCATTTTTGAAGCCGGCTGGCTGGTTCTTGGCGTACTCAGGCATTTTTGCTCTTGTTGAAAATCTTCTTTTGAATTGGGGATTCAATGTGTATCGATTGTTGTGATTGTGGTCAAAAGTGGTGTCCGAAGTATGGTAGCTCTTGTAGCTGTTGCCGTTTGAGCTCCTGGGTGTCTGGCAAATCTTCCATGGAGCAGAGAATACCTGTCCATTTATACACTTCAGGCCCAGTCTCGAAATCGCCGCAGAGCCAAACTTTGTTGCCATTCTCTCCATCTCAGCCTAGTTACAACGATCGGATTGGATAATTCCGAAACGCTAATTCCGCGCAGCTATTTATCCTCCGGGCAGCTCGCATATCGGGATTGATGTGGCCAGACCTTCGAACTTGATTCGCGCAGAGATACTTGCGCCCCCGAACCCGTAGGCCAGATCAACCCACTATGAGTCGCAACACGCGCATGACCGTCACCGTCGCAGCTGCACTGTGGTAAGTTCTGGGCCGCTCCGGAATAGCCGCGGCAACTGCGGCGATTAGCGCCAAAGGTACTTGTTAAAATGCCAAGCCCCATAATGAGGGAGATACCGTCGGGGTTAAGGATGGTCATCCCGCACATCTCGGCCGCAGCAGCCGCACATTGGGGGCCATAGTTAGACCCGCTCCGCTGCACCAACATTGAAGCGGCGTTGAGTCCACTCCCGACTAACAGACCTCCGTGCATACCTACGGCCTAGATGATCCAGTTGATCACGATGTGGAGAAAGAGGAGCTTTATTGATTTGTGCAGGGGCTCAGCCTCTAGCCTCACGGAGCACGAATCGAATAAATATACTCCGTAGCCGCTCGTTGGCATATGATCCAAAGCACAAAGTCGACAGTTTGCCGGCACGGTCGAGGGGCAGGTCAATAATAATGGGAAGGATGTCCTATAAAGATATCGCGGCGTATTGTATATCGGTGTCGGTCTCTCTGGCCTGGGTTTAGCTGTGGCTCTGCTTTTCTGTTTTGTGGAGCGGCATTAGTCCATGACGCCAGAAAGGGCGGAGCAGGAAAAGAGCGAAACGCAGGAAGAATTTGTTTAGATGTCTTCAATGGCAATTTTACATAAATGTAACACTGAATTTCATCCTAGACCATTATAGAATGCCACGCCATGGTTTAATGAGTTGAATCGCCGCTGAGTGGATTATTTCACAATGCCCCTTTGCGCTACTACAGCTGGATGTCGGGTCCGAAAATAGATAGATATGGCTCGATGAGAAGCTGATCCCAGTCCATACCCCAGCCAATGTCCGTAAAAGCAGCGTTGGCATCGGGTTCCGGCTGCGCCTGGAAGGGTTCGTAGCCCGACTCCACAGCTTCAAGCTGCAGAAGCTCTTTTCGCTTCTTTGCTATATTGAGACTGAGAAGATGCCGTGCTATTGACAATGCCTGACGGGTCGATCCTGTGTCTGTTGCCCTGGCAAGATTCTCCAACCCTTTGAACGCGGCAGGGATGTGAGCGGAGGAGGCCGGCGTGTCGATGGCCAACAAGACACAGACATACTGGAAGACGCTGCCTATGACGTTCCACAACAGACGACCCTGGTTGGCTAGCTTCTCAGCCGCTCTCACTGCGTCGTTACCGCTATCAATGACGTGTTGAATTATCTCGTCTGTCACGCCTGTCTTGAGCTGATAAATGCGTCGATAGAAACAAAACGCAAGGTCCGCCTTCGTCACCACTAGGAACGGATGAGTGAAACAGAGTTTACTCAATGCCGTGAGACGCTGGAACAACTCCTCCCTCGGAGTTGGAGGCTGACTTTCGAGCTGGAACGGCGAGTTAGGCGATGGGATGATCTGGACTATTTGCACGAACTGGTCGGCAACGGACCCCGGAATGGAGATGATGGGCTGACAAGTCACGGTCCCAAATGTTACAGCCGAACGATCGTACTCATACGACAGCATGTGATGTGCGGCCCATGAGATCCAGAAAATTCGCCTTAGCCGGTCCGCATCATGCCCAACAACAGCAGCACCGGCAGCAGACGCCATCCTTTTAATATTCTCTTCTTTGTGTAACCCAACCACTTCACAAAGGTGCATAAGAGTACATGATGCGACCCAAGCATTACTAGGGCGGGCTGTGGCCCTTAGATAAAATAACCGCATGCTCCACGCGACGATATGGTCGATGCTTACCATGCGTATAGATCCAGGATCATCGAGAATAGCTTTAGCGTACTGCAGTAGATCAGACTCCCCCGGGTACCTGGTTGTGGAGAGGAACGACCCGCAAGCAGCGACACCAGCGGCTACGGCGCTGAAGGCGACCGCGTTGCTGCCGGAGCTACGATAATAATCGCGACATCGCTGGGCATAAATTCTTGGGTCCAAGCAGTCGCCGATAGGGCCCATTGCAGAGAAGTACACATTTGAGTAGAAGGCGAGATTTTCTTCTGAAATTAGTTTCCCTAGGAAGCCATACGCGTTGGAAGCCTCTTCGGGGCGGATCCCAAAGTTGTACGCGAACGAGTTGATCTTTGGAGGGCTGTCGGCGCCAAAAGCCACCCCCAGGATGTGCGGGAAGGCCATGGCTGCCGATGCTCCAGTGTATCTGGACTTCTGCTCGTCGAAGATGCCGGCCCCGACGGCAGAACTCTTTGACGATGAACTGTCAGCTCCGGCAGCTCTCGCTCCATGGGATTGGCTGTCCGGGCTGCGCGATTCGGCGGTGACACCGATCGCCATAGTACTCCCGCCGTCATTAATGATGCGCTTGTCCAGGAGTGGAGTATGGTCGTTTTTACCCGCAGTGTTGGTGGTGTCATCGTCGGCGTATCTGCAGTTATATTCATAGGTGGTGCACGTGCCGCAAGGGTACTCCCCATTGCATTTTCGCTTGCGCTGGTGGCAAGGTATGCATGCCTTCCTTGCACGCTTGCGCTTGCCAACTATTGTGGACATGACTGTTATGTCATAATTTATCGCAAGGCAGATGGGTATGGCCCGGATATTGGCAAGAGCACTAATCAAAGGTCTCCCGCAGACCCAAAGTCGACTCGGCCCATTAAAGTGGGCAAATGGGCCTAAAGCCTAAACTTTGCATGACTATCCTACTTATTGAATCTTATGTAATATTATTTGCATAGGGCCCATAAGAAGGACCATTGGAATAAGCGATCGGAATAAAAGAAGCGGGAATAACAGATGACTAATATATACGGAGTACCGGCTCGGAAAAGTCATTTCCCCGGACTAGTCCTAAACCGGCGTAGGCTGTACCGTTCCATATTGTTGATTTTCGCGCGATCGGGACACGCCCGCTTGACAGAATAAGGGAAGTCCAACCAAGGGAAACCACTTCAAGGTATTGATTAATGAATTTAATTTGGGACTAGAAGCATCGATGCCTATTAAGCACCAAATGAATATGAATATGAACATTAAATTTGGATACCTGACTTGTATTATGTACATATCCAAAACAAGGGCCGACCTTTACAAGGTCTATCGCGCCCTAGCAAATGCAACCGATTATAGTATAATTAATCCTCTGATCACGATATCTACGCCTCACAATGTTGAGTGGATGCAAAGCAGAAAAAAAGAAAAGAAAACGCCAGTCAAGGTTTCGCAAGTTGTTCCTTGCGATAGAAGAAGATGCAGAGCACATTGATGGACAGCATGAAGAGCAGGCACACCCAGAAGTCTGCCTTTTCCAAGCCGGCTGCGACCCCAGCCGAGAAATCAGGGAAGACATCACCAGGGCCTAACTTATCCGGTGCTGTCGCGCGGGCGAGGATAGTCGCAACGGAACCGACCACCTGCGCGGCTAGAAGTGTGAAGGTGACATGGAATCGAGTCATTGTGACGAGGAGGATCATTCCAAACCCTGTATTGGCGTAAGTCAGTTTTTGTTACGTTTTATTCGCCGCGAGAAGGAACTTACCGACACCCTGAAGGGAATCCAAAACTCCTAGCCAGAGCCATAGCGCTCTACCAAGGATAGCTCCGGCTACGGGACCACCGGCCCAGGGGATGTATGTGGCTATGTTGGAGGTCGCCCACAGGATCTGGGCCCATCGAGGAGCACCAAGACCGACAGCAAAGATCGGGATAAACCAGGCGTGTCTCTTGGAAAAGACGTGAAAGACCCAGAGAGCTGCCGCCCAGACAAAGATGAAAAAGAGGAGAACAAGGAGCACGATATGCCACACCTGTGCATGCTTGCTGGACCAGAGATAGAGCCAGTTCCGTCCGTACGGTGCCGACAGCCAGTAGTTCGATATAAACACCATGTAGAAAAACCACTGCAAAATATAGCGTCAGAATCAAGATTAGCTTGAGGGGGGACTGGAAGAGACATACAAGAATAATGCGACGACGGAAGAGCGATAGGTAGAATGTCGGCACTTGACCTGGTGCTTGTCGGTAATATGTAGGAAGTCCAAAGAAGATCAGGGCTCCCAACAGCCACATAAAACAGGCGAGTCCGAGTCCGATTCCGAGCAAAGCACCTGGATCGGTCATGGCAAGGCTGAATTGCTCACTACCTTTTTGATTGAGAGTTGCCATCCAGCTACCCCAGTACCAAAGGAAACTGATGAACAATTGCTGGGTGCCCTGGATGACAGTGGCCCTGTAAATCCAAGACCTCAGAGGCGCTCCACCTGAACAAGAAAGTCAGATAAGTTCCATATTTCCTAGAAGAGTTGGTGCATACCTTCGTCTCCAAAGTTGAGGGCGAAGAAAATCGAACCACTCGAAGACGCAAACGAATACAAGCCGACTCCCACATTTTGTAGCCATGTTTGACTTGTGCCGTTTTGGATGTGACCGGTAAGACCGACAAATAGAAAGGCGAGCCCGTATATCTGCGGCTAGTTAGCTTGCAACCCCGTAAGCTGGATAGAGGAACTTGAACGTACAAGGAAAGGAATCGTCAACACGTAGACTGAGGGGACTAGACGGAAGACCATCCACCATATGATAGAAGAGGCAAGATAGATGGATGCCAGAATGTATAGCTTCTCGGCCGTCTCTCCAATCTCACCGTTCAGGAGTGTGATCTGGTACGAATTCAAGGCGAGAATTTGGCCCTGAATAATACTGTCAATGGCTATGATGAAGGTTTTTGGTAGGGTTTCAACTTACAATAGCGAGGAAGATGGAGTACACAGGCCAATCACCCAGCTTCATCAACATGAAACGCTTCACACCCGTGGGGGGAACATAGTCATTTGGGAGAAGGAATTGCCCAGTATTGGGCCTTGCACCTGGACCATTAATTGGCGGGGTCTCTGAGCGACCGATTTCATGAACCTTGAAACGAAAGACAGAGGGAGCAGGAGATGGCAAGGGGGACTTGCCCAGCTTGACGTCGCGGTATCGATTGAACCAGTCTTTTTCACTCTTCTCGAGAAACTCCTCGATGCAGAGCTGGTCTTCGGAATTCTTGCCATTCAGGCCTGCAAGCTTCTTCTCAAACTTCTCCGCGTACTCGTTATTCACATCCGTGAAAAATGGATCAACTTTCTGGAGATTGTAGTGTTGTTTCTCCTTTGTTATATCATCCACGCTGACCAGACTCATCATAGACGCCCTTGCATCTCTTCGGCCCAGCACACCGTCTTCTGATCCTGCACTGAGAGCTGGTGTGCTGGCACCGGATCGAGCAAAATAAACGGTAGGTGTCCTAAATGGCGATAGACGATCATTGCCGTCCCCGGAAATAGGCTCGAGATCTTCTCCATCGCTTACCGAGGTGTAAACGACTCGCGAGTCTGTGAGATGGTTGGAGGACAAAGGTCTGCGTCTTGGGTCGGCGTCAGAATCAGGCTCGTTGTCGGACATGTTAAGACTGAAAGACGGAGTTGTCGGCGAGGGAACATAGTCAAGGCCTGGTCGAGGTCCAGACAGTCTCATCTCAGTCGTAATCGGCCTACTCGGTGGGACAGATACGGTGGAGCCGCGTGATCTGCTCTGTTCGCGGCTGTTGTCTGAGCTCGGCGAGACTTTAGGGATGCTTTCTGGGACAAGAGTGCTGCCACGGGAAAATCTCCATGAACCACGATCGTGGCGCTTAGAGTACTTGGCGTGCTTTTTGATTGAGGTGGTTTGTAGCGTTTCCAGATCCTCAACCCACTGTGCTACGGGGAAACGCTGCTTGCCGGATCGTGCACGCATGAGAGCTCGTGTCTCCTGCGACGATTTCAGAGCGTCATTGATGGCCATCTTGAACTGCTGAATAAGATGTTTGGTTGTCATAGACTCGCTAGAATGTGTTAGTTTGAACATAGAGAGAGAGAGAGAGAGAGAGAGAGAGAGAGAGAGAGAGAAGGAAACTCACATTGTGAACCACCATCCTGGCATCTGCCCAAGGCCACCAACACTAAAAAAGGAACATAAGTTAGCACTGTTGGTAGATTCAAGCCAGGTAAGTCTTACCGTGATCCCACGCCCAAAGCTCCTTTCCGTCCGAATTCCACGGCCACCAAACCGAACGGTTCATCGCGCGAAGGAATCAAGGCAAATTCTGCACCACTGAAAATGAAGGGCGGTAGTGCAGTGAACTCTGGTCTGGAAAAGACTCGCCCAGGATAGAGATCTATGAGTCGATTCAATTTCAACGCAGCAAATCTTCCATAGAGATCAATTACTGGACCAATGCACATCAACTGAACCTTTGGGTGGGCGTCTAAAATGGAGGGGAAGATGTCTGCAATCAGATCAACGCCCTTTTGCATAGACCAACGACCGACAAACACAAACAGCTCGGCCTCTGGGTCAACTTTAAGCCCTGCCCATTCTTGTGCTTGTTTCTTGAGTGCGGCACGACTGGCTTCAAACTCAGCGTCAATAATAACGTCTTCGGGGTTGTTGTTTGCGTTTTGATCCCACTCGGCGATGTCAGATGGATCGGGGTTTGGAAGCGCTCCAATGTTCTTGAGACCCCAGAAAATAGGATATCTGGCGTACGATCGCTTGCCATATTTCTTGGAGACACCGACAGCGCCGAATCCGTTCTGGTGGATTTTCAGATAGTTGGAAGCTCCATGTAGAAGGTTGAACACCTCTCCGAATTGGACATACTTCTTTACCAATGCATGGTCAAGGTTATAGACACTGCAAACCTCTTGATTTTGTTGTGGAGTTTGCATCGGCCAGAGTCCTTGAAATTCGGCGTTATGCAGAGATAGGCAGCATGGGATTGTGTGAGGTAGAAGATAGAGAGGGGCAGCAGCGCCATGGTAATCATTGATATGATAGAGGTCGATAGCCGGAAATCTCTTGATGGCCTCGGCAATACATTGATTCCAAGCAGAATAGAATATAGCCGAATCCAGATCATCCATGCGGGCAGGGTACGGCTCTGATTTGGATTGAGCTCGGAACACAGGCGCATCTAACAAGACGTACGTGATGTTTTGCAGCTGATGATACTGGACATCCACTTGGTAGTTATTCCCAAGAACGGTGATTACCATCGGCTCACGAGGGTCGTCCCTAGGGTAGTCAACTCCTCCAACACAAGGGACCACCCAGATGAGGTCCTGGTGGGCTAGATGTTTTCCCATCAGCTGGGCCATCACACCGAGCCCACCGATCTTGATCTTAATGCCCCAATCTTCAATATCGTATTCCATTGTTGCAATGAGCACGGTTCGTCGGCAGGTGTTTACCGTGGCACCAACGACGCCTCCATTTTCAGATGGAAACGGGCCCACATTGGTGAGGGCAAGTCCGGGGTTCGTAGATCGATGAGCCACCTTTTGAAAGACGCTCACCAGTGGACTCACCAGCGGAGCGAAACTTGATCTTTTCTCGGTCACACCGACTTGATTGAATTTGACCTGGTAAAAGGCCTTCAGATAAACAAAAACCGCGCCGAGAGCGGTAGCGACAGGCACAATTGCTAGCACAATAAAGATGGCCAGCTGAACCCACCTGGATCCAGTAGGCGTAGCGTAGACCCTAAGATCGCCGTCACCCACCGATAGCTTGAAGGAAAGATAGGGCGAAGGGGGTGGAATTGTAACGTTGAACACATTGCTCAGAAGCGTGACTGGAGGGACCTGATCCAGGACATTGTCTCCGTCAATGTCCCCAAATACCTGTGTCTGATCGGGCAAGCCGTCTTCGTTCAACCCCCAGGCGTTGAATGCAACTTGCACGGGCCATTCAGCCATGAAGTGGATTTCCCACTGGCCACTTACGTTGCTGAGAGCCATTTTGTTGGAATAGCCAGCGTCATATCCGAACTGGTTGAACTCGCCTTCGATGAAGAGGTTTGGGAAGCGACGTGGGGGCTTGTATGCCCATTGCGTGTCTCCATGTTGCCAGTGAGCGCTACTTCCGGTCAACTTGCTCCAGTATTGGGCAAGGATGTGTTCTCCTTCCCAGGCCTGCTTCGCAGTGCCGGACCAGTTTTTGCCGGGGATCGAAGTGTTGAAGCCGGTGTATGTCATCCAGTTACTGAATGTAGCTCCAAAATCCAGCGAGTAACGCCACATGTCTGCACCAGGGGCCTGTGGCATTACTGATAAGGGTTCAGTTTCAGACGACGGGTTGTCGAACAATAGCGTTCTACTGTAGTTGGCCAACTGTGGCCAGACCATCGGATTGTTTATCTCTCCGATACGGAAAAGAAAGTGGTCAACGGACTGCCTCAATTAGTATTGAGACTTTCTTAATCTGTATAGCGAGGAATTTACTCACACCTGTGGATTGATTTCCATCTGCTGTAGTCACATTGGTAAGTGTGACTCTGTGAACCCCTGGGAAGACATTGCCCAAATCTACTTCGTAGCTGAAAACGCTAGTGAGTGCCCCGGGCCATGTCACAACATCAGTCTCTGTAATTGGTTTACAAGAGACCGAGGTAGTGTCAAGTTGTGGGCTCTCGTCGTTAAGCGCTTTTGACGTTATCGTTAGCGAGTTCGTGATATCCACGCAGTCCATCTCCTGAGAGAATTCGAAGCCAATGCGAACTGTATCCCCACTTTTTCCCTGGGGCACAAGCCGAGCGTCATGCCCTGGGGAGAAGCGGGTTACATACGGGGAAGGCTGGACGAAGTTATCCTTCGGGACAAAGGCTTTGAAACCCCAGGCCGGCATAGTAAGGTTGGGATAACACCCGTTGGGAACTTTAGACCCTTCGAATCTGCTCATTGTCAGTAACAGCAATCAATCTCAGAATAGCAATCATACCCAAGCCTAGTCGAACTGTTGGCCAGCGTCAATTCCTCAAACGGCGGGAAAAGATTTTTGACCCTTGTTCCCGCGGGGAATGGCGAGATCAAAGCATCCTTACTGCTGCAATTGAATTTGTGTTCGACTGTTTTGTTGTCATTAGAATACACCAGCCAAACGCTCTGGTTCCCCTGGCCTTGGCCATCGAAATTCTGCGCATCCGCAAAGCGCGATCTCATGACACTCCACATCCCCGTCTCTGTCGGTGTTCCACCACTACCTGGAAGGTAGATGTCGAACGTCTGGTTGGACAATTGCTGAAGGTACCAGCCATCATTCAGAGCGGGATAATTTTGACGCATCTCAAACATCATCTTGATTAGGCCTCGTACTGGGTGTGAAGGATCGCGGTGATCGAGACTGACGGAATCATCTTTACATCCGGTCAGGGAGCGGTCGAGCGGGAAATCAACGTATTTCGATGATCCCAGTTTGTAGCATCCGTGTAGCTGCCATGCCTGAGCAGATGACATGGGTCCACGACCGAAGACATAGTTGTCAGCCTGGTTTTCCAGGACGTAGAAATCCTGTTCCTCGCCCCAGGAGAGGATGGGGATTCCCGGCATGAGCAACGAAGCGATGTACAGACCCAAATTCTGCTTGTGGGTCCCGTTTTTGATCCCTGGCCACCTGAAGACATCCTGATTCGTGACACCAAACAGGTGACGAGGATCGAACTTACCGGTGTTCGTGTTGACCATATCGTTGGTCTCCACAAGACCATTCCAGGTATCCACAAAGTTGACGGGCGGGTCACCTTCGGCAGTGAAGGTGCCGTCCAGACTGAACGGGACGATGTTAGCTTGAGTAAACTGAAAGTGGTGAAAGGAAGAAACTAACCCTAGAAACCGGCTCAGACCACGATATAACGTGTAGTGGAACGCCGCCCCATCCAATGCGGACCTCTCCGCGGGTCTCAAGAAGAGATCCTCATCTGACTTATTTGTCTTGTTCGTCATCATAAAAGCTTCCGTCAGATTGGAGATGGTTTGATTTGTCTGGTGACCGCGACCGATATAAAGCGAGCCATAAGAGTTTCCTCCCACAATCTCTCCGGGGATGTAGAAATTGTCCTTTCCCACCTGCTTGGCGCAATCTCGCATATACTCGGACCATTCTCCAAGAGAGTCAAGGGTAACTTGTAGAGCTTTGTCAACGCGAAATCCGTCGATATCAAGCATGGTGATGGTCAGACAAGAAAAGTGTTTGATCTTGGCTAGCACGTCCGGCCGCCATCCGCGTAGACGATCCTGAACAAATGCGAACTTGGAGATTTGTCCTTCCCATTCGGTGTAGTTACCAAAGGCGGCAACTTCTCCATACTGTAGGGGTCAGTCATGTTCAATGTCGAAAGAAAGGGAATGTTACCTGATCAAATTCACTATCCCGACATGAAGGACCAAGGGTTGTGGTGGTCAAACCGGTCCCGTCGTCATTCCAGAACCGAGGATACTCCCAGGGACATTCACTCTCAACTTCATTTCCAGGCTGAAAGTCCCAGTATCGACGGTCATACTTCCATACAGAGTCATACTCGTTGGGATTGATCGGCGCGGACTTGTTCAAGAAACCCTGGAAGCCGATAAGATCGCCCATTCTATGCAAAATCAGCAGACGACATCGGAGGTTGCGCAGATAGATCCCACATACGTTGCAAAGGTATTATCAAAAAGAACATAAATTCCCCGTCGATGTGCCTCAGATATCATTGTGCGCCAATCTTCAATTGTACCAAAGTGGTGGTCCAGCAGGGTCAGGTCCAGCGGGGAGTATCCATCCGCGGCCCAGGGAAAGTTGATATACGGTGTTCCAGCGAGGTAGACGCCCTGGATATGGTTAATATATTTTCCACGTCCAATCTTCCGGAAGCAAAAAAGCGCACCTTGATCCCCATCCCCTGAAGATAATCAAACGTATCAACCAACCCAAGAACGTCGCCGCCATGGCGGAACTCGTTAGAGGTCAAGATGTGTTCCCACTGTGTGCCATTTGCATTATCGTTACTCGGATCGCCATTTACAAATCTGTCGAGAAATATCGTGTAAAACGGGAATCGCCAATTCTCTGGCGAGGGGTTGTATGTGTGGTCATCCCACCGACCCGAGTAGTCGAGGGGATGTGTCGCTGTCTGATTTTGATTGAGATTCCAGTCTGCTTCCTCTGGAAGATATGGCAATGATTGTACAATGCGTATATATATTGCAACAATGGCAAGGTATTGAGTGATGGAAGTGAGCAACTCCATTCCGCACAGTGAATGCCACTATGGTGATATTCACAGAACACGCTGTTCGAGCCTCGACTGCAGTCAAAAAACCACAGGGTGCATACCAAGAAGAATGCGATAACTCATAGAAGGAAAGATAGTGAACGATTCATAGGGCACATATGCGCAAGAGAAGCATGTGAAAGATAATGAAAACTCCGGAGATGTCCAGGCCAATGCAATAATTGATTCAATACTAATCAGCATAGACGCAGGAATTAGGCGAACCACTGGAGACATGATCCAGCCTTGCTATACAGCCTCAATCCACAGTAAAGCATATCCATACTCACGCTAAGCGATTGAGCGGTCATAACTCTGGACAATAGATCGCAAGCTGACATGCATCGGTATAGGATCTTCGGAGTGGTCCACAGCCCTGAACCCAATATACGAAGTGGGTCTTTGCTCGATAGCTTGCTTATGTGGAGAATGATATACGTGTTTGCTGCAAAGCTATACGAGTTTTCTAGACCAGTCGTGCCGAAGATCATAAAGTGTATATTATGCCAGATCGGGTATCCCGCCTAATATATGATAGAACACGTCATACCTGGTACAGGACTGACCTATAAGAAAGGGTGGATATGACGATAAGGTGGCTTATTGCTGTTGTCTCGTATTATTGCTTTTTTTTTTTTGGCTTTCCTTCACGGCCACTCCGTCCCTCGGAAGCAATATGTGCCCGATGAGTTCGCGGGATTTTCAAGGATCAGCAAAGCTTGCCGATCGGGCCGACATAATACAGATCGTTAAGATATGTATTACACATACGGTACAAGATACACGTACCTCACCGTAAATAATTTTCAGCCTATATGGCATTGTCAATAAATTTAAGTACATATGTAGCCTTTTCATTGTCTCTGAATCCATCCGTCATTTGATTCACCTTTGACCTGTCATGCAAACGCCACTGACAATGTGGTGGTGGAAGGTTTTGGTGGTCGCCGCCATTGGGACAGTACATGCGGCATCCCGAGACCAATGGCTCGGTCGGTCCGTTTACCAAGTGGTCACCGATCGCTTCGCTCGATCCGATAATTCAACCATCGCTCCTTGTGTTGCAGCTCTGGGAGAGTATTGTGGAGGGAGCTTGCAGGGCATCATCAATAAGCTGGATTACATTCAGGAACTCGGGTTCGATGCGGTCTGGATCTCTCCAGTGCAGAGCCAGGAGTCAACTCGCACGGCGGATCTCTCAGGTATGGTCATATTGCCTGTGAACGGATATAGAGAACTAACGATTGATGGATGATAGCATACCATGGGTATTGGCCAAACGACCTTTATTCCATCAACTCCCATTTTGGCACTTCCGATGACCTCGAAGCGTTATCCGCGGCATTGCACGCGCGTGGCATGGTGAGTCGCCGGCTGCCATGTCTACTCCCAAAACTGACATATAAAATAGTACTTGATGCTGGATATTGTCGTTGGTGACATGGCCTGGGCTGGAAATGCCTCCACTATCGACTACAGCAAGTTCAATCCATTCAATGATCAGAAGTATTTCCACGACTACAAGCTACTTTCTGAGGACCCCGTAAACAGTACCTGTGTTCTGGATGTAAGTCTGTCATAGCATTTGTGAGAGCATTGCTAAGCCTTTATCAGTGCTGGATGGGAGACACGACCATATCGCTTCCAGATCTGCGAAACGAGGATCAGGAAGTCCAGCAGATGCTGGGCACCTGGATTTCGCAGTTGGTTTCCAACTACTCCAGTATGTCTATGTGTCTCCTATGTCTCCAAGGAATTTAATAACAGTTATTCTTTGTAGTTGATGGCCTGCGAATCGACAGTGTCTTGAACATTCCCCCCGTCTTCTTCTCCAATTTCACCAAGTCGGCCGGTGTTTTTACTATGGGCGAAGGCGCCACAAGAGACGCATCCGGTTACTGTTCTCTACAGCCCGGTCTACCCGGACTTTTGAATTATCCGTTGTGAGTAGCTCATCAAAATGAACGGAGGGCGTGTTGACACTTTTAGGTATTATATCCTCACAGAGGCTTTCAACACGACCGACGGAGACCTGAACAGAATCGTACAGTCTATAGATTACGTCAGGAAACAGTGCGAGGACGTACTGCCCCTGGGAACTTTCACATCGAATCAGGATGTCGCTCGCTTTGGCTCGTATACTTCAGACATATCGGTAAGTCGAGTGCATCGGGTATTTTGTCAGCACGCATTGACTTTGTCGCTCCCGATTAGCTGGCTCGCAACATTCTCACAATCAGCATGCTCGCTGACGGTATCCCCATCCGTATGTTGTGCCCCCTCGAACAGAAACGAAAGCCAACGATACTAATAAACGCAACACAGTCTACTACGGGGAGGAACAGCACCTGTCAGGTGGATTCAATCCTGTCAACCGGGAGGCCCTATGGCTTACCAAATACTCAATGCACTCGACCTCCCTACCTTCGCTAGTCCAATCGTTGAATCGCATTAGATCATATGCAAGCGGTGACGGAGAAAAGTCTACGGTCGCCCCGAAGTCAGGGGTCGACTATCTATCATACCTCTCATTGCCGATCTACAATTCAACAAACATTTTGGCCATGCGCAAGGGATTTGCCGGTAACCAGGTTGTGAGCGTCGTGTCCAACCTGGGAGCCAAGCCATCCCGCAAAGCTACCACGAAAATCACGCTTGGCTCCGACGGCACAGGATTTTCATCCGGACAGAATGTGAGCGAGCTCTTGTCTTGCAAAACATATGTGACCGATTCAAGCGGAAATCTCAATGTGGACCTCAGCTCGGATGGAGGGCCTCGGGTGTATTATCCTACTGAAAGCCTGAACCGAAGCAGCAATATTTGTGGAGATCACACCCGAACATCGACAACCTCCGCAGCAAGTCCAAAGGCTTCCACCGGCGCTGGGGTTTCGTTATTCAGCTTGTCGTGGGAGATGATAGTCACGGTCGCATTGACCACCTCCTTCGTTTCCATCTATCTCTAGACCGCCATTCCTACCGCTTTGATTATGTTTCCTGTCCGAATTAGTTTTTGATTTTGTTTGTTGACGTTGTTTGATGGTTTATGCAGTGGTTTTACTATAGACTAGATCCTCCGTATAATTAATTCTATTGCTTTCATATTACCTCGTGAATTACCATGGAACATAGGAGATGTGTTGAGTAGAACCTTAGAATGGAGATAGTGGCCTGAGGCACCCACCCTCATTCGGGCAACTTGCCCTAATTAGGAATCTCAACTCTACCGCTTCTCGTCTGGCTACGCACAGTAAGGTCCAACATAGAAACTCCGTACTTGGAGCTGAATTCCGACAATCGCTTTTGAACATTGGGCGCAGCAGAGTAAGACGGCATACCTACCAATCTCATCTGGTGAATATTACCAGTCATGACCGGTATTCATTCTCGGCTGTAAGTGACGATACAATACAACGAAAATAGATCTCCATTATGATAACCTCGATTTCCGAGCCCTGTCGGTATACTCCGTATCTGCTGCACCCCCAAACGCTAAATTAGCGCTGACATGCTGGTCGCCTAAGTTTAACCCTTTATTAGCAAGGACGATGCGTGCTGGAGACTTGATTGGAAAGATAAGGTGCAATGCTTACTTGGATGGACCCTCAACACAACAGGACGGGTCGCTGGTGCAGTGATGATCTTAGCAATGCCCATTCGTTGCTACCCTACAATATACGTGGTCACCAGAATGACCCCTGAATTTTTCAGTGTCTCCACAAGAGGCTCAGCGCATGTTCATATCATATTCAGCTTCTATGCAAGGTTTGGATTACTATCTCGTATTCTCAATGCGCTGGGCTTCGGCTGAAAGTTACTGATTTCTGTATATAGATCTTCGAACAATCTAGTTCCTATATAGTCTTATCCTAAGAAATAGTGGACATTCCCATCAGCTCGCCATCAAGCAATTCAGAAATTCCAGTCAATCAAAATGCGCTACTCATTCATCATCACCGCTCTGAGCCTCCTCTCATCGGCTTTGGCCATCACCGTCACCGCTCCCTCGTCAGACTCGGTGTGGGATTTCTCCACTGCCAAAACTATCAAATTCACTAGCGGTTCTAGTGACCCTTCGGTAATCAGCATCATCCTGAGATCGAAGGATGGCTCCTTCCAGACCAAATTGGCGGATAACGTCAAGACCTCTGAGGGCGAATACACGACCCAGCCTAACCCTAGCATTTCCAACGGGTATGTAGAAGATAGGGTGGGTGAGCAGAGAAGAACAACACTAATACCATTCTGCCATGCCTTAGAGATGACTACGAGATCCAGATAATTGATTCTGGGGGCCAGCTCGCCGTCAGTGACACCTTTACTGTCAAGAAGGGCGCTTCAGATGATGGTACTACATCCTTGTCTTCTTCCACCTCTTCTTCTACTTCTTCCACGTCTTCTTCCACGTCGTCTACGTCTACTTCCACGTCTTCTTCTTCTACGTCTACTACCACTTCTTCTTCTTCCACTACCACCACCACCACTTCTTCTTCCGCGACGACCACTTTTACATCCGTCACCCCCACCCTTACATCCTTGGTGTCTTCGACATCCACGTCGTCGACTGATCCTTCGTCTTCTTCAGGCATGATGCATCTCCGCACAATTTTACAAGGCAATCATACTAATACAACTTTTTCATCGCAGCCTCCACCACTTCCTCTTCCGACTCTTCATCCACCAGTGCCTCCGCCTCCGCTGTACCCTCGACTGATGCTGCATCATCTCAGCTCAGCGGCCCCAAGGGAGCCATGGCTGTACTCGGCGCTGCTTTCGCGCTCATTTACGTCTAGATTATGTCCCACCAGACAGTAATGTGTCTGAAGCGTGCACACAATCGCCTTTCGGAATAAGTAGAATCATATCTCATTGGTCTGTTTAATTGTCTTACTCTTGAAAGTTTATGTCGGTCTGGAACGAAAGCGTATTATAGACTAGTGAGACACAATCTAACTAGTTTGGGTGAAAAAGTATAATTGTAAGATCAGTAAAAAGCTTATCGTGTTTGAAAATACAGGGCTAAAAGCTAAAAATATAATCACTGAATTATTAGATTTCTAGAGTTCTCTTAAAAAAAAGGCTGGACTTCGTATAAACCCATTAGGCTGAAACAAAAGTCTATTATAGGCCACCGTTGTTGAGATATCATGTTGTAATTCATCGCACTTATTATGTGATGTCGGCTGGTATAGCCGGCTCGGCTGTAGACTACGTTAACTAATAACCTTTGAATATTAAACCGGGAAGCGAAATGTATAGAATTTGGTGTAAAGAATATGCCGGTGCGCACGTCTCTTCCGCTCAGCCCAAAGACCAGTATATATAATAGCGCACACAAGTTATCCGTGAACCTAAGTCTTGCTTAGTACACATCTTGCTAAGCGGGGCTGGAGAGTGGAAAGCAGAGGGGAAAGATGATATTACAGCTTTTTTTGATCAGAATAGGTAAATGTAACTTGCTGTACTTCATTGAAACTTGGCCTATTTTTGTTCTCATCATAATGAATCTCCAAAATAGGCTCATTCCAAGCTGAAAAGAAAGATGACAGATAAGCCTGATGACTCAAACATCGCAACGGGGATAATCCGCCCTAATTGCCCTAGATAGAGCGGCGAGCCACCCGTGCCCGAACCGTGGACGCAGGCGACAACCACCTTAGACGTGCTGTTGTATGTTTTTATAGCAGATAAAAGGAAAATTAATGGATAGCGAGAAAGAAAAGGCATGATGTCTATGTAGCTAGGAATATTATATCAACAATGGTCCTAACAAGGATGGCTGGCTTCAGACAGCTGAATCCACAACATCTACAAATGCCATTAAATCAATGGCTATGCTCACGTCCTTCTGATTTGCAGCAAGATCCTCCCATAGCAGCTCTAGCTAGATTTGCGCGGCTCATCTTATTAGGCTCATGGTGAGGCTCGCGGACAAATTCAGGCTGTCGGTGCCCTTTGCCGAATTTCCCTGGCGTATTCTTAGCAGCAACATTCTGCTTGTAAATCATGTTGAGCCAATTGGCTAGTCGGTAGCCGCCTTTAGCAATCTGGAGCTCGATCGTGCCGATGGCGGAGTTGTAGTATGTCGGGTATAGATCGCCAGTCTGCAAGGCAGCGGCTCCATCCGGCATGACAACAGTACAGACAAAAGAATTGGCATCCGATGCCCATCGAGTGGCAGTGGTGATAGTATCACTGATGGTATCGCCTTTGATCCAGCTCGCTGCTTGCTTTTTGTAGGTGCCGGAAGTGATTTCATCGACCAGGCTGTCGGCCCATCCCTGCGCATCGGCGAGCGAACTACCGCCAATCAGCTGTACAGGCATGTATGTATCCCAGTCCGAATGAAGGTTGTCAGAGTAGTTGTTGAAAGTGACACTGATGCCATTTCCGCCAACCTCGTAGTTCTCGTCGTGCAATGGCTGCGTGAGATCGCCAAGGAAGTGCACGAGGAATCTGAGAGCTTCGGCGGTATTGGCAGTAGTGAGTTTGCTATCCCCTGCACGCTGGGTATAGTTGGCAATGGCAGAGATCGAGCAGCCTTCAGCTCCACAGTCGCGCTCGTAGTCCACGTTGCAGCTTGTTGGCGGGTCATCCATGGCATCAATGTAGTGCAAAGGGGCTGACCATTTGCCGTCATCTTTGAGGCGGTATTGATCTGCCCAAGAAGCAATGTTTGCTAGGTATGAGCTGGAAGTATCATTGAGAATTTCTTGTGCCCTTCAAATAGATTAGCATTGGATACTGTCTTTATCTGGAAGCTCTTTCGGAGGAATTACCATGATGCGGCTTCAGAAGAAATGTAATGTTGTGCCACATAGGCAACAGTCGCGTGGCCTAGTACGCCCCACGCATTTGCGCCATGAATCACCCCGAAGGTGACGAAAGCAATCCTGAATAGAGACACCATTGTTGGAAAACTTCAAAGGGGTCACAGACCAAAGTGGGTCGCGGGGTGTTTGTTTATGAAGGTCAGCGAAAACCCAACTACATTATATAGTCTCGAGTGCCGGCGGTTTCCACTTGCTGCGAGTCCCGTTGCCATGAAGCCAGCCGATGTTACAGCCAAAAAAGAAGATCTATGCAAGAGGTTGTCAGGAGATAAGAACACGGTGATCTCCTACAAAGTATGATTCGTGAACGAAATTGCGGGGTCGGCGCTAACATGCCAGGGCCACCGGAGACCACCGGCGCTGAAGAAATGGCTCAAACGGCTATCTCAGGGTCTTCAATCTCTAATCTGCAATTAATATGATATGAAATAATAGATTGGGGTTGTCTGTGATAGATGAAGGGATTGGCAAACAATCAGACGTATGCAAGTAAAACTCGGGAATTACCGAACATTCAGACAGCGGAGATTTGCAGAAGAGTGAATATCCTAGCAAAGACCGAAGAAATTGACATGAGCCATTCTGCGCCGATCTTACCTAATGTATTTCGCCTGTGAGATAAAAGAAGCGAGTGTAACAGTAACAGTAAAAAGGAAGGATTATGCAACACCACTGAGGCCTCCCCGCAGCAGAAGGAGTTGTGCTCATTTTTCTTTTGCAAGTGAAGCCTTCTGCTCGTAAATTGTAAACGGAGAGTAATGGCGTTTTGTAGAACTAGCATGCCTTCACATGACATAGTTATATACTATCACGGGCTGTTGTTCGATGGCTGCATCAATATGGGCCAAGGTCGCTTTCCCAGCAGCAAGTATCCAAGCTGTTGCTTGAGGTGGACGTTTCTTTCAATGACCATACCATCTGACGTCTAAGAAGCGTTGTTCCTTATAGATCAATATAATGTGGTCAGTGTCGTGAGCCGTGGTTGGAGACGGATTGTACGTTCCATGGTTGAGATGGAGAAGAAGTACCCTGGGTACCTTGGAAGAATCAGTCACTCCCGAGGTCTATTTTGACCGCAATATTAATGGTATGACTGGTATCCTCTTTTCACGGCCTCTGCGAGTCATCAAACAAGGCAATATTTGAAGGAAAAGACATATGGCTGTATTGTCTGTGACCTCTTAGATGTCTCTCATATTTCTGCATTCTACAGTGATTATATTAGGGAAATTCCTTTTATTTTCAGTGTATAGCCGTTAACTGAGCAAAAAGCCTGTTTTATTCTCTAACTCTCTGTATATCTAGGCTAAGCTTAAAATCTCGAACCCCCAAACCATACTATGCTAGCGCCTTTTAGTGAATTATTTGATTCAGGTACCGGCTAGTAGTCAATAGAAGTGCGCTGCGAAGTGACTTGGCAGATTTTGTGCAGCCGAAGGTAGTCATCTGCAGCCACCAAAGCAACGGCATTTTGCCCCAGAGATGGTGGATATTGTAAGAGTGGCTTCTTAGGCTTTAGCGTGTGGAATCAAAACAGGTTGCCGAGGTCAGGAATGATCCAAAAGCAAATATATCGCCGTGGGTGAAATTCAGGTCTTTCAGAATCGAAACGGAATGATTCGGAGTGAAACTTACAGCAATAAAGGCCACCGAGCCCAGAAGATGGGTCCATATATTCATTGTTTCCATGTGTAAACAGCGCCATATACGCAAGGATCGTTTGTAAGAATATGTGGGCATCAGGTGGACTTCCAAAATATATCATTATCACGTAGCCATCCTGGGATCTGCTCTTTGCTTCCAAAATATGGCCAGTATTGATTATCCGGCTCGGATGTAGCTGCCGAGCTATCAGTCAACAATCGGGAGTCTTCGAGTGGTCGTTCAAGAATCTGAATTTATCCAGCACTGTAGAATTGGCAAATCGAGGGGCCGTGGGGATCTTGAAATATCCCGAGAGAAGGCACAAATCTTAGCATGTTTTGTTCTCATCTCTCAGCGCCCTCTTTTCGCGCGCGACACACGACATGGCAGGCTATCTGGGGACGTACTAGCGCAGAGAATGGTATGTTCCTACACGTAACGCTATCATTTCGGACCAGATTATTAAAGTCTCACGTTGTCAAGGACAGAGGCCGCATGAGCGCCGACGCATTCCTGTGAATTTCTATTTCATTTCTTTCTATCCACTCTCAAATATCCTCCTCATGTTGAATTCGTCTACTGCTGCGCGGAGGCCTCGGCCCGGTCCTGAACCGTTTTAGCAATAGCAGGACGTTCCTGCACCAGTTTCAACCAAGCAGCGACATTGGGGAACTCCTTCCCCATATCAATCCCAAACCGGCCAGTAATCTGATACCAAGGAACAAAAGCAGCATCGACATATGAGAACTTGTCACCGACGAGATACTGCTTCCCCTGGAGGGCCCGGTTGAGCACGCCAGAAACACGGCGGATTTCGCTGACATAGCGGTCGATTGCGCTTTGCACCTTCTCTGGGTGGTAGCGGCTAAACCAAACAGCCTGGCCGAAGTATGGGCCTTGACCGGACACCTGGAAGTGAAGCCATTGCTTGGCGAGGTAGTAGTCCTTGGAGCCGGTGGCAAAGCTGATGGTGTTTTGCTTGTCGTATGTGTCAACCAAGTATTCGAGAATCGCGCCGGATTCCCAAAGGGTGGTGTCTGTATTGGGGTCTTCAATCGCGGGGACGCGTCCGTTGGGATTGATGGACTCGAATGGCTCTTTCTTCATATCTGCGAAGTTTATGAACTTGTGGATGTAGGGGATATCCAGCTCTTCCAGGATCATGATCACTTTCCAGGGATTGGGGCCCGTGGCATGCCCGTAGACGGTGATAGGCTTGAGTGACATTGTTGGTTTTGGTGAGGTATTTATTTGGATTGTAAGGTGGGAAATAAAGAAGTAAAGGAAAAGGAATCAGATCAGGACTGGGACTCTTAAATCAAGCTTCCATCCCCCTCACCACCCCACAATGTCGATTATTCATTGTCCTACAACGTACGTTGTACATACGGCACTGTGGAACCTGAAGCTGACAAATGGTCCAAAGGTTCGACGTCATTGCGAGGCAGTTGAAATCCTTCGCGTTAACCGACGAGAACCGGTGTGATGTTGCCAAGTCGAACGTCCGGGTGTCTCTATCCCGAGGTCACCTGCCCAGGTGATGACTAATGATGACTAATTTAGTTATCTTCATCCTACCTAGGTAGTTAACTAGTTGCATGTTCAAATCAGTTCAAATCAGGAAATTGATCCTGGGCCTGGGGCACTTGGCTTTGAAGTTTTCACCATTTTGACATCTTTGTAACTTCGCACCTTTCAACCCTGATATACCTACATACTTCCGAGTCACCAGTCCCCTCGTCCGGAATAGTAACACAATGCCCGTGGTTTCTGCGTTTCCCCCTAATATAATTTCATCCATTGTGTCCTTTCTGTTAAACAAAGATGTCAAATATTTGCGCTTAATGTGCCAATCCCTTAGCAAGATTTCACCATTCTCCTCCTTACGCGTGTTACGCGTGT
The DNA here is from genome assembly GCF_015533775.1 of Penicillium roqueforti. Classification (NCBI taxonomy): domain Eukaryota; kingdom Fungi; phylum Ascomycota; class Eurotiomycetes; order Eurotiales; family Aspergillaceae; genus Penicillium; species Penicillium roqueforti. Next base: position 66,737 of record NW_024067587.1, read on the forward strand.
TTCTTTCGGCCAATTCGTTGAACATCCAAGTTTTTCGGGCTATAGCAGACCATCCAAAGTTTCGCCACAGGATCAGGGAGATCATCTAGGACGACTCACAGCTTGTAGCCATGGTTATAGGTATCCGTGCGCCCAAGCATCTTACACAAAAGAATGAACGCCAAGGAGAAATATCCAAGGAGGGATATCCCGGTTAGTTCATAAAGGAATGCGAAAAGAACCGCTCTGAGAAGAAGGATCGGAAACACCGCGACATGGACCGACCTAAAGCCGTATGTTTGATCTCTTACATTGAGTTTCAATTTTGGAACGTTGGAATGTCATTAATACCTATCTGTCTATTCAAAAAAATCCTATCAATATGTATCAAGACATATCCAATCGTATATTGGCACTTCATTCCAGCTACAGCTCCCATCAGAGGAAGACACGCTGACACAGTCTATAATTATTATTTCGGTTTAGGGTTAAGTCTTTTATTACTCACCCATAACCGGGATCAATTCGGGAGCAATTGGTATAAATACTGAGAGGATAATGAAGGGAAATATAAAGATATCAAAAATGAAGCGATTCCGAGCTCATAGCTAACGGAAATCGCGGTATTGCGAGAGTATATTAATTAGATCGGATGGCAGAAAGATCTCTAACGCTCTAAATTTCCCGGCTCTGATCAAATTATAAGGTTGGAAGCCTCATCGATCAGACTAACTCTATCGAATTCCATTTCAAATCAAACCTTTGGAAGGGGCTTACAGCTGATCGAATGTTGAAATGGGACCGCTAATTTAGCGTGAAGGAAAATATATTAATCCGTGTTAATCCGCTTTTCGACCATCTATCTGCTCAGAGGGGTCTTAGCGAATGTCGAGATCTCTCTTCACACTAGGATGTCTTCATAGCTTATAATAGACGTTCATAGAGACCCCGTGATCATTATTTACAATATTATCCTTTATGTAATAATTAGTCATTAGGTCAGAAGCTGTTATACTATATTAAAAAAGAATCCCGATATTCGCTGATGTCTGACGTTCGCTGAGCTCTCGGAACTCGGATTAATAACATTTGCTCAGCTGACGGCCGCGGAGGACATTGGGTGAGCTAAAAATTTAGCATCGGAATAAAGATCTACATGTTCGGACTACATCGGACTACCTAAAACCAGCACATCCCTGTATCGTGCTAACTCCTAATGCCCGCGGTTGTAATCGTCCGAATCATCCCATTATATCCTTTGTACTCTGATTTCAAATCTTCAAAGGCCTCATCCTTTTAAAGTTACGAAGCCGTAAACAACCCCGCTCTTTGAGTCATCCTAAGCCACTTCGTAACTATATCGTAACGCCTTGGCAGCTAGGCATTCATTCTCAAACATATTATGTTGTATTCATCTATGCAATTTATAGTCACTAAAGGGTCTAAAACAGGCCGTTATTCAGCGGAAAGCTACCCTTGCACATTATGGAGTGCCTTCTATGTACCGAGTAGTATAACTGAAATAACATGCAACCCTGTGGGCCTAGTTAGATTGTCTAGAATTATCTAAGATTCCTTCGGATAAGATCCAGACCTCAACTCCGAAATAGGAATATGGTTAGCTGCGCTAGCTCGGTCTAACACGTGGATACTAGTAAGATGCAAAGCCGCACAATCACTGAAAATTGACTGCGCCCTTTCGCAAGATCCTTCTAAAATTGGAAGCCTTCACGAGTTACATATCAAAAGGTGTGCGAATTAATTACCGAATTAGGACTCCGCACTGTGCGGTGTCGTCGTTTGGGTCTAGAGGATAGATACACATGCCCCAGAGAACAAGCAGCTTCATTTATCAGATATTCTTGGCCTTCACGCTCAGAAATCCCATTGGATAATTCTGACCGACTTATTCATCCAATATTTTGGTTTTCCACACCAGTCTTACCCTCGTGTAGTCCGCTCGCCAGTAAAAATCGAACTCCGACTCTTACTCCGATCATTAGCGGCTCCACACGTGAGGCGGCTGTGACTACTGACGTCTTTCTTAGGTTGTCCTACCAGCCTTTGACAGTGCAAAAGCTTCTAGACTCGATGTATTCATACTATGACTGAGGTGGTGGGGCGTCAGCATTTTGAGATTTTCTTTCTTCTCGGAATGGCAGCCTGACACGGAGTAAATGAATCACCCAAGCTCTATATAAAGACTCAATGATATCTCCGTAAAAAGAAACTTCCCAATCCAATCCATTGCAAAGCATTAAGCCTTGAGGTCTGAAAATCAGCATCATCATCACACATTGCTCGCTAACTATAAACACCGAACCAACTCATACTCGTTTACTTTTCGTTTACGTCTTACCTTCGCTGTCAAGAAATTCTCAAGCAATCCTCCAAAATCCCCCAAAACCACACACAAAATGTTCACCAAATCCACCAAAGCGTCTTGCAAGACTACATCGAGCGCAGCCTCAACCCACTCGACCGTCTCCACAGCGACAACCCTCAATGCATCAGACGCATCAACCAAGAGCCACAAGTGGTACTCGCTCGGCTCGAAGTCCCAGAGCTCTGTACCCAACAATAATGCCATAGAGGTTGAGAAGAAGAAGATACACAACGAGGCCCTTGCCAGCTACCTCAGCCTGCGCTAAGTGGTTTCGAACCAGTGGATGGATGCATCTACTTCTGCGCCGATTATGATCACACCCGCTCGGTCCACTCGCTATACCTCGAGTAGATGCTTCCGGGCTCTTTTCTTCTTTCCCGTTGTCTGTTTTGGTGCTTGGTTTGTTGGATTTTTTCGATGCTATACTGCGTCGATTCATGGGTGCACGTGTTCGCCCCTTCGCCTCACGATGGAATGATTTGGATACCACATACTATGTTTAATAATTTGTGATTTGCATTTGTCTTTTGATTTGTCTTTTGATTTGTCTGTCCTTATGGTGATGTTCAACGATCATAATCTGGGCTGTTTGGCTGGTTTGCTTGGTGTTCAAATGTCTTGTTGAAATAGAGGAATATCTCTATGTTAAAAGTTCTTTCTCTCAAATTATGTTCTCATTCAAGTAAAGCAATTCAAATATTTATCGGGTAATGTGGTGGTGCTTGGTATTCAATAACTCGTAAAAACAGTAATCATTATGGAAGGTAGGCAACAAATGTATGGGAAAAACTCCAGCATACGATGACAAACGCTCAAAGAAGGCAACTCGGAACTCAATGCATATGTATATTACAACCCAGCCATCAGCTCTGCCATAGATATGGGTTTGCGGACCGCGTTCGAGAAGCCTTCGTGGAAAGTAACCCAGACTTTCCGCCCAGCCTTGGACGACTCATCAGCCCAGCTGTCGTCTAGATCATTAGGCTGTGGCGCAGGCTGCTCAACCAGCCGACCAAAGAAATCCCGTTTCACGGCTGCTTCTCTGATTGCTTTGGCTGCGGCCGTCTCAGCGGAGTTCCTGGGACCCCTGGTGCCGAGTCTAGACGCGCCCATGGCATCAGACTGCTTGCGCGTCGTTGCCTTGCGATACTCTTGGTCTAGCACTTGGCGGACAGCATACCGCACTGGCGCTGTGCCACCCGAAGCCTCGATGGTGCTACCCTTGATCTTTGAGAAGACTACAAGTGAGTCGATTGGTCTGTTTGAGGATATATTAGCTTTGTATGTCTCACGGAAGATTTGAAATCCCACTCACGGTTCCATTCTGTACGCCCATCCACCGTGGCTTCCCTCATGTTCCACTCGGACTTTTTCAAAAGTCACGCCCATCCCGGTCATGACACGCACGGTAGACTGGACAAGCGCACGTTCGGACTCTTTGCGGACGGTGGCGGTGCTTCTCTGCTCACCGTTTCCACGGATGATGACCGGCTTAACGTCTGGTGATAGCATGCGGATCAAGTAAGGGACCAGATCTGTGATTATACTTTCATTCGATCGGAAAATGCGAGCCATAGGTGCCGAAAACGAGGCGTGGAATGCAGTCATGGCCGCGCGGTTTTGCTTTTGTGCTTCGAAAGCAGCAAAGTCAGCTCTGGGTCCTGAGAAAGGATGGGGCTCTTCAGCTTCCTCGTCATCATCGTTTTTATCGTCGTCGGTGGTTCTGCCAGTAGCTGTAGCAAATAGATGATGGAATGCGACAACCGACTGGCTGAGGTATGGAATCAGTTCCCACTCTTGAGATGAATGAACTTTCGAACTGATCGAGTCATGGAAATGAAGCCAGTCGTGGGCGGCGTTGGGTTTGGAAAAATAATTATCATCCTGGTATTGCTGGGTGGGATACGAAGCGAAACAGTCCGATACACAGCGGTCATGATCACCGCTGGAATCGACCATTTCTCGCAATCGGTTGATTGCGTGTCGTTTTCGCAGATCTGCCACACCGACAGGAATACGGCTGTTGGTGGCATCAAAGCGATCTTGGAAACTCATGCCAACAGGAGCATCAGAGAAGCCAGCCCCCTCTGTAAACACACGGTTCACAATCTCACGAACACCCCCACGACTTAACTCTTTGAAGAATGCGCTACCCTCGGTCGATGCATTGAGAACTCGAGTCTCCAGCCAGTTCCTCGTGAGCCTGAGTGATGATGGCGACGACTCGTTTCGAAGCTTGTGTGCCACAAATTCTGCGGCAACAAGCACGCTACGAATATCGCCCTCAGCAGACCCCTGAGTTTTGCCACTGCGATTTTTTTTGCTCGCCATACCCCAGGCTGCTTCACAGAGCCTTCGAGCCCCATCACTGTCGCAGGGGATGCCCTCGCGTCCGAAGATGAACTTGACTCGTTGGACAACATTCTCCAGTGGTGCTTGACGGACAGTGATCATCTCTGCAATGGACGATGCCCTAAGAGGCCGGAGACTGCTGTGATAGAGGTCATTGCAAACCAAAATCAACGGCCGCATAAATCGGAAGTTGTCACCCTTGCGCTTCTTGCCATTATTGCCCTCCGAAGACCATTTTGCGTTCCGTTGGTCAAGCAAAACAAGGTCGATGAGGGCCTTCATGAAGCCGCCCTCACCACCACTTCCAGAACCACCAGTGACACCGTCGACTTCGTCCACCACGACACATACGGGTTTACCGGCACGGCGGACCTTTTTATCACCAACCTCCACGTTCATACCTTTGACGTTCTCGGTTCCCAATGCATCGCGAATGCGGCCTTTAACCACATCCCTGCTGCGATCATCACTTGCATTGATTTCAAGCACTTCAAAGCCAGCCTGCCTAGCACATACGTGGGCCAATGTCGTTTTTCCAAGTCCTGGAGGGCCACTTAATAAGAGAACCTTCCTGTGGATGTACTCTTCTTCATCCTCCCGGGCAGGCTTCTTCGGTCGAGACTTGGCTAGACCAGGGAATACAATTGACTCCCACCCCTTGAGCCAGCGTAGGACTGCTCGGTGTGTGCGTTCATCCCCAATGAGATCGGTGAATTTACGAGCACGATATTTCTCTGTCCACATTGCAGAGTCTAATTTCTTCTGCTTTGAGCTCATGTTGTTCGCTTCGATGGTTTGCTGGACTTGTGGTTGAGGGACTTTGTTCACGGGCTTTTTGTCCTTGGCGGCATCGTCTAGCAACTTGTGGATGTCGATACCATAATAGCTCTTCGTCGCCTTTCCTGGTTCTGTCTGGGACCGATTGGCGATCATTTGTTTATACGAAACGGGGGCCTGGGCCTTCCTTTGCGGGACAGTATGGGCCTTGCCGGCACAAGTCTTGATCTGGAATCTCTTGGGAGCCATTGGAGCAGGCCGGGGTGTCAGGTGTAGTGGTATCCTGGAAGAGCTAATTGTAGCATTCAATTTAGTAGATGTCGGCAGCGGTGCCAGTATACTAGGGAGTTCCGCCGGAGGCTCTTGAATAAAGTGCTCGGGCAGGTCATATTGATTCTTCATCTGCTCGTCCCGGAAAGCAGCGAGGTCGTCTTCGTCCTCGTCGTCATCATCAACGAAGCCTCCAACTATGCGCTGGCGCTTCGGCTCTGTCAGCTGCACACCTCCCTCTGAATTTGTGACTTTCCTCTTCTGCGAATCGTTGGTCGCATTGCCAGATGTGGGTGTAAGCGCGCCCGGAGACGCTATGAACGGCATTCTCGAAACCGGCGGCGAGGATGGCATAAAAGACAGATTTCGAGTAGGAGTGCGAGAAAATGGTCTCGGGGTTGTAACGTTCTTCGTCGGCGTATCTACTATGTGGTTGTCAGTGCCACGACTCCAGGCAATGCGGGTTTGAGATTGCGAACCGGGTTGTATGTCGTCTTCGCTACGAAACACGTCAGATAGATTCCACGCTCGATGTTGAATCACGATTCCGTTGCGGGTCTGATCGCGGCGGTGCAGGTGAATTGCCTCGAGATCGTCGGAGAATGATTCAGACGGTGGGTTTGTGTTGCCAGGTCCTTCCGAGTGGAGGTAAACGGCGGGGTCAAACGAGGATAGGAACGATGGCGAGGAGGGAAGCATTCAAGCGTTCGGACATTTCATGTCGTTGAATGGTCTCCGATGTAATCCCCCTCTGATAGACGCGCGACGCGTGCAGAACGCGCTAGTCCCGTTTTGGCCGCAAAGTCCTTTTACAGTCAAGACTTATATTGTATCTACAAGTGTACCCAATACTCAAACAATGATTTATTTGTGACTAGATTCTTTTCAAGGTTCAGCGTAAAGTTTAAAGCATTGAATTGTTTCACTAAAATCAGAACAAAAATGATGGAAATTTGGCCAACCAATCTTGGTTCCATCCTCTAGTAAATGGTATACTGTACGATCATTTAACAGATAAAAAAGGTACCAACCTACTCGATAGGTCGTGATACATAAGAGAAATTCGCGCGACCAACTTAGGCGCTCTTGAGCTTCTCGGTCAGCTCGGGTACCTTGTCAAACAAGTCACCGACGAGGCCAACATCAGCAACCTGGAAGATAGGAGCCTCGGGATCTTTGTTGATAGCAGCAATGACCTTGCTGTCCTTCATACCAGCCAAGTGCTGGATAGCACCGGAGATACCGGCACAGAGGTAGAGCTGAGGAGCAACGTTCTTACCAGTCTGGCCAACCTGCAGACTGTTATCGGCGAAGCCACTGTCAACAGCAGCACGCGAAGCACCAACAGCAGCGCCGAGGGAATCCGCCAGCGGAAGCATGAGGCGGTCAAACTCCTCCTTGGACTTCAAGCCACGGCCTCCAGACACAACACGTGTGGCTGTGGCGAGCTCCGGGCGTTCTGACTTGGCCAATTCCTCGGACACCCACTCGGTGAGCGCGGGAACGTTGGGGTCCACTCCGTCGACGACCTCGGCGGAGCCGCCCTCAACCTCGACGTCCTGGAAGGCGGTGCCTCGCACTGTGATCACCTTGATCTTGTCGGTTGACTGGACGGTCAGAATCGCGTTACCGGCGTAGATGGGGCGGACGAAAGCTGGATTATGGTCAGTTGCCGGATCACATGTCAAACTTCTTTCTCTTGTCACATACTGTCCTCGCTCTCGATACCGGTGATGTCCGAGATTTGCTGCACATCCAAGAGGGCAGCCACGCGGGGCAACACGCTCTTTCCAAAGGCAGAGTGGCCTGCAATGACGTGGGTGAATTCGCCCTTCTTGATGTTCTCGACAAGAAGAGAGGCATAGTTCTCGGCGAGGCCCTATGATGCAAGAAATCCAATTGTTAGCCAAAGCTCCTTCTACCGAAATTGATTTCAGAGGCTGCTAGAGTATTTACCTTCTCGTATGCGTCGTTGTCCACGGCCAGCACCTTCTCAACACCCTTGATCTTAGCAGCCTCGGCAGCGGAGGTGGCCTTCACACCAGAGCCAGCAACGAAGCCCGTTACTGAGCCACCGAGCTTCAGTGCAGCCGCGACTGCGGAAAAAGACGAAGATTCCAGCTTTCCATTGCGCTGCTCGAGGACGGCGAGGGTCGAGAGGAGGCGGGCAAGCGCCGAAGAAGTGGGCAGGCTAAGCTTCCGGGTGGGTTGGAGCTGAGCGCGGGCAGCCCGCAGGACAGAGTGCCTAGCGATTGGAATCATAATGACAACTTGGTAGAATGATTTTGCGTTGATCTTCCAGACATAAGAAGAAGAGCAAGATTAAAGCTCGGTGATTCGCGGTAAATGTTAATTTGGGTGGCTATCGTCGGCGTGCCAAGACTGGCTCCCCGAGGTCGGACTCGGTTAATGCGGCGGCGGCCATATAGCCCGATCGTTCTTCGAAATGACGCATGCGACGGCGATAAAAAAAGGCTAGACCTATTCCTCTGTTATGTTGTATGTCGATGCTTTAGTATTCCTACTGTTAGATTGATTTCAATTACTGGTATAAGATAAATTGTTGGAACAATAGATACGTGATATTTTGTACGCCAGAAATACCTTTACATGCAGAGAACATTAAGAGCTATAACCATCATGAAGTTGACTTCTTCTTCTTCTTGCCGCCAACCTTCGTTGCGACGGGCTTGCTTATGTCACCGTCCTCGAGCGCCTGAGCCTTGAGTTGCTGGAGTTTCTCTTTCCGCGCAGCCACGGATGCAGCCTCCTCCTCATCCTCTGCGGGCTTGGTCTTCTTGGTCTTCTTCTCCTCGAGCAGCTTGCCATCTCCAGCGGACTTGCGCTTCTTGGAGTCCTTGATAGCTTCAGTCTCAGGCGCAGCTTCCAGCACGTTGGCATCCTCCACCCACAACTCATCAGCGAGCCAGATAGGCAGGGCCATAGTGTTGGCACCCTTGATGTGAAGAGCCTTGATGTTTCTCCAGCCCTTTGCGACAAACTTATCGGTTAGACCGTTGACAACAGCGGCAATATTCTCAGATAGTTGCTCGGCTGTGAACTTGGACGAACCGACCCGAACGGCGGCGGTGGTGGATGGTGCGAGCTGCACGGCGGCACAGCTCAGGGTACGCTCGATCTCCTTGGCGACAATAAGAGGAGAGGCGAAAGAGGCGTTCTTCTCTTCCTTGGAGGAAGAGTTGTTCTTCTTAGTGTCCTTCTTGACCCGCTTGCCATCCGCCTTCTCGATCTCAGCGATACGAATGGGAATTGGGCGCTTGCTAGACTTGTAGAAGATCTTTCCGAGGGTCTGCACCAGGCGCATAGCGATACGGTCATCAGCCAGGAAGACATCGTGCTCGGCGAACAATTGGCGACGGCTCTCAAAGCTCTGGTAGCGGGCCTTCAATTTAGAGAAACCAATAACCTTCTCGATGCGGGAGGAAAGGCCCTGGGGGAAGGATGGGTCCGCAATAATATCCTTAACGCCACGCTGGGGGTCGGCAGTGATCAAACAGATACTGAGCGAGGGAGATGTGTTGAGAGAGTGAGGGATGCTGATTTTTCCGGGCTTCAGTCGGTTCTTATCCACTACATGCTGCTTGGTGGTGAGAACGAGCCAGATGGCTTCGTTCTTGGTCGCACTGTCCTCGCCATCGGAGTCATCGTCGCCAATCAGGGTCTTCTTGGTGTTGGTCTTCTCCTGTTCCTGTTGAGAAGACTTGATGTGCTTCAACAGCGCGGTGGAAGCTTTGAGGACCTAATTGAAATAAGATAAGTACTTTGCGAAATTGACTCTGGGGAGTTATTGGTACTAACCTGGGGCTTGTCAAGTTGGTAAGGGGAGCCCGAGGTCACCTTAGAGGTGAGTTGAGTAGTAGAGGAGCCCATTTTAGCAAGTTGTAGACTCGATGAACATCTCCAATTTTTTCGCAATCATATCGGGACTCAAAAAAATTCGGAAGGCGGTGGCAGTTCATCCGTGCTTGGCAGACCCCAGTTGGCGCCTGAGGCCTTATCGCACCGCTGTTATCGGTTATCCGCATAGCATTCAAATCAAGTCTGGCAACCAATTTTTATCTATCACTAGCCTCAGTGGAGGCACATTGGGCGAAATATGACGCTCGATGAACAATTCTGCACCTATCTGTCATCTACTAAGTGCGAATCTCGATTGGCATGTGCATCGAAGACAGGTTAACCTCGCTCGTTAGATATCCCATACGGAAATCGTGATAGTATATTTCGAAGACTCATAGGACTCGTAAATGATATCCATGTCTAAGAGATAAAGAGAAAAGTGACATAGAGTAGGATGACCGTGGCCACCGTCGAGATAGTCTATGCCCAAAGTCCGCCGATGTACTATTCGCCGACTCGAGTATGACATAGTAGTTTGCAACATCTACTTACCACCCCTACCTAAGTAATTTGAGGACTTACGCGTGATTTTCGGTTCTGACTTTACTATAGTGACATCAGGATTCCGTGCGGAGAGCATATTGTATCATCTATGGGAGTAAAAGCGAGGTGGAATCAAATGACGCGACTTGTACATAATATAGGTAGCTCTCCAGCCACAGCTCACATATATACAGAGGTCATGGGATTCTACGGAGCCTTAATCTTGTTCACTATGTCTCTGGGTATGAATGATTGGCTTAATTCCCTTTTGGAAGCAGGGTTTGATGTATGCAAGGGTACGAAGCGGCTGATGGACGTGTTTCAAGTAACCAGATGTGCAGCTGGAATAAACTCGAAGATTATCCCAGGTTTAGGCTTCTCCGAATTATCTAAAAATACTATACACCCTGGAAAAATCCCTCGCTTCTCCAGATACTAAAGGGATCTCACGAGAATCGATCGCCAAGTCCATCGTGGCTTGGATAACTATTTATAGACAACTGTGTTGGATCTCTGTGTAGATCAAACCGTTGTTTTAATATATGTTGATAGGCATCTTGACCCTATTTTAGCATCCAAACAAGCCGGATGTTTTGAATGTGCAGCGATGGGGAGGTGACTGAGTATGGGAAATTGCATGCCGCACGTCGGAAGACACAGAAGTAAGCGTAGCGAAACTCCACATCCACAATATATCATATATTGTAAGACCAAACGTCGGGAGTGACCGTGGGATGCCAGATTATTACCGAGGTTCGTACTCCGTACTTCTATGCTATATTATATGCTGTAACTACAACAGATATTGAAAACCCACACGATTAGGAATGAATGTTGGGTACTCCGTACTACTAGTGAGAGTCCATCCATTGCAGCTCCACATTAGTACTCTGTAAGCCGCAATAATGGAATTGAAAATGGAGCCTATAATTACAAAAATTAAATTAATTCTGATACGAACGGTGGTCCCCGAGAAGCCAAATTGTAGAAAGCCCCGTTTTTAATATATAAAATTGCTTGAATGTTAGCAGAACGGTATGATATTTGTCGAAATAGCTATAATATTCTCCATACGTACATAACCCAGAGAGCTGCGTAAACATCTTCGTATCATAGTTATACAACGTATGATACCTGAACATGCTTTCAAGCACAAACAAAGAAACAGGGGTTGGGTTGACGGAGGTTACAATTTTTGGAGCAGGCACCAGCTGAAAACAAAGATGAAAGAATCGGAATGATCGGAGGACGGTGGAGCTGAATATTTGGACCCGAAAAGGCAGGTGTGATGGTGTTGGCTCTGGTTGCTTACTTGGATACATGTAGCAATTGTGAATCGAGTACGGAGTACGTCAAAGACAAAGGCAATATCTTAATCAGATGCTCACCCGCCTCAGCCGAACTTATTGTATGGAGAACAAGCTGTCGGTTTTCCGCGTAGTTATTGATGCAATACATTTAGTGTAATTTCTTTAGTGTAATTTCGATTCAATTCTAGAGGTCTGCTAGAGCGTGCTATGACGCGGACCAGGCCGTGCCGTCCAAACAGTAGAATAAAGATTGCGGCGGATTGACAAGTCGGTCGGCTTCTACTCCGTAACTCGCCTATCATTGTTCCACTGGCTGGCCGATTATCGAAAAAGTGGATGGGCGGAGCAACTCTCGACTGCTAGAGGAGTATGGAGAAGTGCGTGAATTTAGGCAGTTCATGCGCGGAGTCGTCATCACTGCGGGCTATGATTATAGGTGAAAGTCTACTCATGAAGTACAGCGGACCAACGATATGAATAATCCGTTTTCTAGACCTCCTGGCTCTCTAGGTATTTATTTGTATAGTACTTGGGTCGTGGGCTGATATTTGAATCTTATTTGCGACGCATTGAGCAGGTCAGATCTGGTATGTTATTAAACTTGGTATTATTGGTACTAGGCTAGAATGTGTGTCCAGTTAAAGTGGAATAATAAAACCGGCAAACGCTAGCATCATCAGGGGAAATCCCCTTGCTGGCTACGCACACCGCACTGTAAGTCTTGGAAAAGCTGGGCGGAAGTAGATCGGTCAGGTTGTCCGGCTGCCAGGGGGTGAAAGTCTTATTCAAGCGTCTCCCTGCAATGATTACCTAGGATGCAACAGCAAAGAGCTGTAACGTTATAAGGGGGAAGTAACTTCAATAGCGTGTTGGAATGATGTTGTTTTCAAGAATTGAACAAAGCAGACATAATAATAAGTAAAATGAAGAACATCATCAAATGCTTCTGGTACCCATGGATACGCAAGGAATCTCGGCAGACCAACTGAATACTGATTGGTGTACCTGAATTATGGGGCCCAGAAAAGTGCAATACGTGCCTCTGATTGGCTGCCCCTGGCAGTTTTAATCTCGCTTTGGCGCCAAGCCGCAGGGACCAAAGGTAAACAAAAAAGAGGAACTGCCTCGCCCATGGATCATGCCGTTATAGAACTCCCCAGATGAAGAAAGAGAGACTGACTCGGTAGAAGTGCTCCGTATATAGAATGAACCCCTAGAAAGATTAAATGGTATCTGCCAAGCGAACAAGTAGCATCCAGACTCCGTCCAGGGTCCACTACCAAGGTAGGCAGTGTGAGACAGTTGTATATTGAAGCTGTATCCCGTACCTGCCCCTTTTCCCGTGACTATCACGCTAACGCTATTTGGACATAAACCGAATCGCCCCCCCTCCTTTTTGTCTCTCCCTGACTTCTTCTTCCCCAGTCTTTCCAACCACAGCCCTCCTTTCTTGAAGTTTTCTCACACCCGAGGGATTCGTTCTCTCCACATTCATTTGAAAACCGCTGTTCTTTACTCGACTCCGACAAACGCGCGACTACCTTTGAAGTGATGTATGTGCTATTTCCCGTTTATCTCTATATGGTGCAATAGCTTTCGCAATGTGGTGTGGTGTGGATTGTTGTTGTTGTTGTTTTTGAGCGTCGGTTGGGAACTATACAGACGATTCGAAACACAACAAACGCGATATATGGCTGCAGGGACTGAATCACGTCCAAGCCGCTTTACACCAAGGGGAATCATTGAACACGAAGAACTTCACATGGATTTTGACTCAACTAACACATTATGATCAACAGTTTCGCACTACCACTACAATGAAGTTCCAGAACACCGTTGCTGCGCTGGCGACGGCTGGCCTCGCGGCCGCTCACGGCCATGGTCACGGTCACGTCCACAAGCGCGCTGCTGAGACCGAGGCTTCGGCCGCCGGTCCAGTTGTGTATGATTTTGTTGTAATGGACCCGTCCAGTTCGAGCGACCCTCAATCGATCAGTATCGAGGAAGCCTGTGCTGGTCTCGCAAACCATGAGTTTGAGTGGCTGGACTCTGCCGTGGCTGCTGCTTGCCCATCTAGCAGCTCTGCCGCACCTACGTCGACTTCCGCGTCGAGCTCCACGTCCGCCCCTACAACAACCGCTACTGTTGCCCCTGCCATCCTCCAAGAGACCTCGGCTGTCATCATCCTCGCCAGCTCGACAAGCTCAGCCGTGGCCACCTCTAGCTCCACCACAGCCGCTGCTGCTACCAGCAGCTCTTCCAGCTCTTCCAGCTCTGGTGCCACCGGCCTCACCGCCGACTTCCCTGATGGAGAGATTGACTGTGGTGACTTCCCTTCGGATTACGGTGCTATCGCCCTTGACTACCTGGGTCTTGGTGGTTACTCCGGTATCCAGTATGTCACTTTCCTTGACGAGGTGATTAGCGACATTGTGACTGCCGTTACTGGTGACGAATGCCACCACGGTGCCATGTGCTCGTACGCTTGCCCACCTGGATACCAAAAGTCCCAGTGGCCTAGCGTCCAGGGTAGCACCGGCCAGTCCGTTGGTGGTCTCCAATGTAAGAGTGACAACAAGCTCTACCTCACCAACGACAACTACAAGCAGCTTTGCATCCCTGGTGTTGGCGGTGTCCACGTCAAGAACCAGATGTCCGACAACGTTGCCGTTTGCCGTACTGACTACCCCGGTACCGAGTCTGAGACCGTTCCTCTCTCCGCCGTTCCCGGTGTTGTTCACGACCTGACTTGCCCCGACGGTGAGGACTACTTCCTCTGGGAGGGCAAGGTCACCTCCGCCCAGTACTATGTCAACCCCAAGGGTGTGTCTACTGAGAAGGGTTGCCAGTGGGGTGACGGCACTGAGTCCATCGGTAACTGGGCTCCCATTAACCTGGGTGTCGGTTACACCTCCTCCGGAAAGTTCCTGTCGATCTTCCCCAACACCCCTACCACCACCAAGGCTCTCGACTTCAACGTTAAGCTTGAGGGTGACGACCTCAGTGATGAGTGCCGTTACGAGGATGGCAAGTTCTATGACTCCAACGGTCTGATCAGCGGCAACAGCGGCTGCACAGTAAGTTTTCCGAAACCCCCCGGTGTACAAATTTCCATACTAACGATATCTCCCAGGTCGGTGTCACCTCCGGCAAGGCCTATTACGTCTTCTACGACTAAATGTCGCAAGCGCTTTTTGGTCGGCGGCAGTCCTTACCCCGCCAAGCGAAATTCGATGAGCTTCCCATGCACTAGGGCGAGCAGAGCCACCGCTCTCATCTCACTTCCCTATGTGTATCTGTCTATATTCACGGCTTCTTATTCGAAGGATCATTATTTTTTTTTCTGTGTATCTTAAGTTTTATTTTGTTTTACGTGTGACTGGGCCCGAAATCCAATGCTCGTTGCACCTTTTTTGTTTATTTCTTATGACCACATTTACCCCCCAGGTCAGGCACATTCATGGGAGCGATATCCTTTTTATTTGACGGTTAGATTTCCTTCTTTATTTTCAAGTACCAATCAGTTCTTGATTTCAAATCTATCCCTCGTTCCCTTTCCTTTCACCTTTGTCCTGGTGACTAGAGGTTGGATCTTCCTTCCCGAATCCCGATGTTCTCTTTTGACTCTTGGTGACTTGGTTTATCCTGTGCCTTGCTTGAAATGAAAGGTTCGAGTGTATGTGTTGATTCAACGGGGGAAATTATGGCACACAGCTGGTTCTGTAACAGTCGGTCATCGGCTAGCCGCTCTTGAGTGATCTAGTCTAGCAGATGTGCACTGCCTGTCTTGAGTCAGATATCTTCCTCTACCTAACTATCCTTCGAATGATATTCCACATCTTTATTTCCTCTTCCATAATCAAGTATGCGTAATCAAGTATGCACCAGAGCTAGCTACATATTCCAACGACAGTCAATGTAGACCTTTCTTAAGATTCACGTTGCATAACCTGCCAGTGAACCATGTGTGACATATGAACTTAAGTATTTTCATATTTGTAATACCTCCCCACAATGTGAGGGACAAGCTAATTATTAATGTGGCGGCAAGCGCTTAGGATATGTGACATGTCGCATACATGATGAAACGCCAAATCTATGACCCCACCTCGATCGTTCCTTTGAGTTTCAAACAAAACCAAAAGCTTTCAGGAAGTATGCACCTACCTAGTTAGCTAGTATATGCTTCACGATGAGCGATGCGGCGCGCCTGCATGACGACGCATTTAGCAAAATTCTCTAGGACCGTCCCAACCAAGGCATGGTCTCCCTATTTGACTACTTCCCTGACAAGTCATATTCCAAGATCTCTCGTCATATAGACGCTACCTTTCCTCGATAATGGATGAGCTAATCTTCTTGTCAACGGTCAGTTAACATGGATAACCTCCAGAGTTTCTGAGCTATAGCCTATATGCTACCAGTGCGATAGGTGGAGTCACTTGGTGTCTCTGTCGATTACTGACATCATATGGTTTATATTGCAGAGGGCGCGCAGTCCGACAGCCAACCTTCGGCTCTAGTTGATTTCGGCAACGATGCTTGCTAAGAAGTGGCTTTGTGCTGGAGTGATTTATATCCCATTTATATCGAGGAGAAGAAAACTCTGCCTCCCGCTACCCAACCAACCGTCACAGCTAGAGCTCGAGCTCATATGGGAGCTACGGCAGGTATCTTTTAGATATTTGAGATCGATGCAGTATTCTTTCGAAAGACCCATATACTAGAGTTCATGGTTTGATTTTGGAAACTTTGAATGATAAGAGCCTGAACAGACCTAGTTGGACGGGAGCGACACTGTGATTCCAAAGAAACACCATATGAAAGCTGATTGAGGTGATCGAGTGCCGGCTTTGGGATCACTAGAAAGGCAAAAATGACCAAGTTGGAATAAAAGGGTGATATATATATCTATACAGGACCCAAGCGAAGAATACCATTCCGCAGCTCGGGGAGGTAAGCGGGCCAAAAGTTCAATCCAACAAGTAATATTACACTATAGAACTTGAGTACAACGTAGAAGCTTAGTTATGTCGGTCTTTATGTAATACCTCTGGTTGTGGATTTCCACTGTACCGTTTGATATAACCGTCCGTCAGACAGCCCACATGCGTTAGACCCATATATGTATTAGGCAAGGGGATCGGTTTCGCGAGAGGCAGAACTCCACAGCTGACATGTAGTCATTGAGATACGCAAATCATCCAAGAAAATCTTTCCTCATGCTCGGTTTCGTACAAGACCGGTCAAGTGAACTATACCAGAAAATATACCAAAAAATCAAACTACCCGAGGCCCCACCAGCACTTGTCAACAAAAAACTCAGTGCAAAAAATAGGGCGTTCGTGATTTTTTCCCGTAATTGATCAGGCTGGACGTTCGCTCATATGCCCTTGGAAGGAAAATCGGTTGGAATGACCAAAGCTCGAGCTAGAATGATACCGAGGTGGTCGGGCAATGGCTGGGAGACGCGACGAGGTAACCAGTGATCAATTCCGTATAGTAAGTGGGGGGTTAGGGGGAATTAGGGGGCTTGCATTTTCTGCTGGGAATTGTATGAATTCTGCTCCGTACGGAGTATACCCTAGTACTTGGTATTAGCTATGTACGAGTCTAGAGAAACTGCTTAAATTTCACCATTGACTCCTGATACTTGAATAGGCGTACTATGTAAGAGGGAATATAAGTTGCACTCGCTTTTTCGAAATCGTCCGAGGGGCTACAGGGTAAATAAGAACAATTTTGAGGTCATGAATACCATTCCTGACACAATAAACCTGGTTTACTGTCTCGCGTGGGGTCACGTGTTTTGAGACGCGGACGCGTTGCAGTGTATAGAGTTGACAGCAAAAGTTAAGAGGAAACAAACGTTTAATTCGCGCTTTTTCACGTTTTCGGCACTCTATTTACGAGTCATTCGCTGTACAATACACAAAGACAGCAATTGAAATCGCGAGCCTGCAGTGGAGCGTGGTTGGCGCCTATCGAACGCGTCTCGGACTGTAAGCGTGCATTTCCGCGCAGGGTGGACGAGACCCTCCGCCCCAGGGCATTCCACCACCACACACCTTTCGACCTTTTTCTTCAATGCTTCTCCTCCTTACTCCTTGACTACTTCCTTTACTCCCACCACACCTGTTTCTCTAGGGGAGGCCTTGCTGTCTTTCTTTCCTTTAAAATTCCCCAGGTTCCTCTCTGTGTTTGTATAACACGGAGACGCGGGTCCTCGACCTCGACTCAGGTTTTTTTTTATTTTTCGTGAGTAGGAGTGCTCGTTCGACTTCATCCCACCTTTCTACTATGGAGTCCTCTCCATTGAAGAGTCGAGTTGGCTCGATCTTGGGCGTGAAACGTCCTGCAGCCCTGCTGCCTGCCTTTGAGCCGAGCTCGTCGCCCTCCCTTCCTAGGCCTCAAAAGCGTGTAGCACGCGAACCAGATGTCTCGACGTATCCCACTCCGGTCCCGACCTCGTCGACCCATATCATGTCCTCTTCGCCTCCTCGTGGCGTCGCTGCCTCCCGACCTTCTCTGTCACGGTCCTTCTCCGCTGCCCTGGAACGCTCGCCTTTGTCTGCTGTGCCTGCGATAATGTTGTTGGAGAATGGGGAGCCTATTCTGATGGGAAGGTCCAGTGTCTCATGCCATCACCAACTTGCTGCTAGTCGTATGATCTCTCGTGTTCATGTCAAGGCTACATATAAGCCGGCTCCGAATCCATTCGATCGGGATAGGGTTGAGATCGTGTGCATGGGATGGAATGGGATAAAGATTCACTGCCAAGGGAGGAAATATGACTTGGCCAAAGGAAAGACCTTCACCTCGGACATTAAAGATGCAGATATCATGATAGATGTCCACGAGGCTCGTGTTCTGGTGCAATGGCCTCGCAGCGAACGAAGGGATTGCCCTTCTACCGACTCGGAACAAACCAGTGATGAAGCAACCCCAACTCAGCGGCGTCAATCCCGACGAGAGCCGCAGGAAAGTCCGCTCTTGGATCGTCAGCGTCTGGCATCGCCCGTCTCCCCTTCGCCTGCTGTCCAGCATGCCATCCCCCCATCCTCGCCAATCTTCACACCTTCTCGTTCCCGTGCTGCAGTAGTGGTGTATGAGGATGAGCCCTCTCCATTGAAGCGTCACAACACCGTCACTGGAGTGATATCCCAGAGTGCCCGTCGTGCTACCGCTATGCTTCACACCTCGCGGGCGAGCGAGTTGAGTGAACTGAGTAGATCCGAAGAGTTCTCCGACAATGACGAAGAGAATGATCCTATCATTCACTCCTTTGGACCATTCGGAGAGAACCTTCTTCCTCGTATGGCTTCTTTCCGGGCGGGTGATTCCCCCGTTCAGACCACTCGTTCTCCTCGCAACCTGCTTCCTGCCCAACCTCTCCAACCTACCCGGTCCCCTAGACAGCCAGCTACGGTCCAAGAGGATAGGGAAGTAGAGTCGACCGAGGCTAAACCCCAGTATACCGACGAACGGTCCGAGCGAGTTCGCAACCATGCTGCCAATCAACTTGCGTTCTCCCGACTGTCCTCCACGCCCTTCTCCACTATTGTGAACAATCTCCCTCCCGCGTACTGGAAGTCCGGACACGAGTACCCCACCGGCCTGTCCCGGTCTGATATCCGCAATATTCTCGAATCGACCAAGTTTATTGGCAGAGTTGCCCGTGAAGGCAAGGATGCCGCCGGCAAGCCACTTGAGAGTGAATATTACTACGTTCCCGATGAGGATGATGATACGATGCGACGATCTGCTGTGGTGGATGATCTTCGGAAACCAGGCCTGCGCAACTGTCGGAAGCAGCACAAGGTGAGTACCTCCATATCTATACATCTATTCATGTACCCGAACCCCGCTGACTTGTGTCTAGCAATACTTCTGGCGCAAGCCCAAATGAATCATTGACCGAAAAAGTTCCTATGTCTTTCCACCGTCGGATGGATGTTCTCAGTACATATTTCCAGTGATTCTTGGTCTCCCTGGCTGCTGGGGGGACTCGCATAGCGTGGCGTGAGGCATACCCTGATTTTAATTCATTATTATCAACATCCTTGTTGTTTTTCTTGCCTTGTTTTTTTCTTGTATGCCATTTCCCCCCCCTGTTTTTTGGACTTATCTCCTTGTTATACCATCAACCTGTACGATACTCTGGTCTCCCAAAAGCGCGTCTATATCGTTTTGGGCCTTGGATATCCCGAAGTTGGTTTCTCAACGCGTCATGTTACCTTTGGCCATCATTGGCCTTTTTTTTTTTTTTTTTGCCTTGATATCAGTTGTCCTGATACCGGCTCTCATGTGTCACAGATGTCTGTTTGGAGAGATGCTTCACCAGCTTGACCCTGCCAGAAGGAACTGTTCAAGTCACGTGCTCTTCGACTATATGTATCCTACCTTTGCTTTTGCCTTGTTGGTTTTGCCATTTGTCCGTTTGCTTTCCAATGGTTGAACGTACTCACGACTGTATGTTAGCTCGTCAATTTCAATATATCTGTTCGAACAATTACCTTGATACTGTCCGTAGATAGTTGTTATGTCTTGGCAGCTGGAATGAAGTCCGGTTGAGAATATAGCATTACAATCAATCACCGCAATCATCAAGCATTCGACTCGCCTAGATCCCCGGTAATACGGCAAATACAGGCTCATGTACGAGTACGTATACTATCACTGCCAAGACTTCCAATTCTTGGTATATTGCTATTGTGCGAGAGGGAATTGGTGTTCCTTTGTACAACTGCCATGTCAGTTCCACTCCCACCC
Source organism: Penicillium roqueforti (assembly GCF_015533775.1). NCBI lineage: Eukaryota > Fungi > Ascomycota > Eurotiomycetes > Eurotiales > Aspergillaceae > Penicillium > Penicillium roqueforti. The sequence goes on from NW_024067587.1 coordinate 86,987, forward strand.
GATATCGTCGCCACCCGCACGTCACCACTTTCGCCCATATCAAATACCTGATTGTTGTGACAGGTCCTTGATCCCCATGGACGTATGGATCACCATTGCCGAATACCGTATGATCCGACCACACGACAATTAGACTTTAAATACCCCGCACCGAAGAAATATAAAAGGACAAGCAGATAAGCTGGGAATATACTGAAGACGAAGACTAGTTTCTCCACCACACACTATTCTCCTCTATACCACAAGCTAGCTTCAAACCAGCCACTGGCAACCATCTACGTCCAATTCTACTACATATTACTCTTATCCACACTCGAAATGGCATCAAACAATCACAATGATAACCACGGCAAAGTCCCAGCCAGCAAAGAACAAATCATCATTCTCCCTTTCGCTCAGAGCCATAGTCCTTCAAACACTACCGGGTCACCGGGTCCCACCACAGAGGAACTATGTGAGAAGTGCTGGAAGCCGGCTTTAGCTCGCCAACATAGCTGGAGCAACGAGGACCGCAAACACCAGCTGCAGAAACGATTGCAAGGGCCGCAAAAGGGAAGGGAAACCGGGTTCACAGAGGCGCATAGTGGGGATCAAAATAGCCCGAAACAGCATTTAGTGCTGCGATGATCGTCCTTTTGATGCATTATAACTCATGGTGGGACCTGGCGAAGTGGGAGGTTTGGGACAATGAATTGATAGACTTGTAAATTGCGAATCACAAAAGGCGTTGAAGGCGAAATTGAAATTGAACTCGGACTCAAACTTGAAATTTGAATTCAAAGAACACACACGAGAAACGAGAAAGGGGTTAAGAGATGAAAGTAACTAGGTGAAGTAGGTACAAGAAGTTATCGCACAAGTGGTGGATAAGCAAATAAAAGTCCGCCTTCACCTCCGCTCTCCGCCTTTAGACCTTTGGACTTTTAGACCTTCGACCGGCTTCGCTTCACTTCAAAGCTTTGAGCTTGGTGCTGTTCTCTTATTATCTCCTTTTACCCCAATGTGGCATTCACGTCACTTATGCGCTTTCCTCTCGGACATTCAGAAAGGACCCCACGATTGAGCTTGTAGCCATGGATCGCCAACGTAAAAGTACGGGCTACCACACCTCACCTTGGAGATATTGACTGACATGTCGCGTTTTTATTGCAGGGGAGCTTCGCGACCTGAACGAGCGAGCCTGGGCAGGCGAATCTGGTAAAATCCCATCTGACTCCCTTTATGACGAAATGCCATTGCAGCCCACCTTCGAGATGATGCTAACCACTTGCAACTAGATGTATTCCCCACTAGCAAGTCCCTTGACTCCGCGCTCAAGAAGAACACCGCATTCATCAAACGTCTACGCACCGGCATCAGTGCCTCCGCCCTTTCTACTTTCCTCGCCGACATCCGTTCCCTCTCGCTCCACAAATACCTTTCCGAGATCATTTCCGCCTGCTACGAAGGACTCTGCAAGCTCAAATCCCCCGGTGAAATTGCCGCTGGAGTCGAGGTTGTGAGCGCGCTTCACCAGCGTTTTGGGCCTTGGGAATTCACACGACAGATCGGCTGGCTGCTCGGCCGCGGACTGAGTACACCGGATAAAGCGCAGCTCAAAGCGCTCAGTCAGGAGATTCGTGAACGCGAAGAGAAAGACCGCCTGTCTCGACACCGCGTTCTTCTCCGCGTGGTTACGGAGCTTTGGCTGGTCAATGTGCTGAAGACTCTCGATGACGTCGAGCGACCTGAGGAACTGGGTGCGAAGGGCAAGGAGGGAGCAGTTGGGATTGGGAACAAACCGTCCGATACGCCGCTGAAGGCCAAGACCCCCGCCGCGGGCGCGAAGGACCAGGACAAACAGGCTGACCCGTTCCCATTGGAGGTTCTGAAGGAATTGCTCGGTCATGACCGTGATCATACAAACCTGCCCCTTGCTGTCTTGTTTGTGAAGAGCTTTAGCTGGGATATCGTCGGCTCGAAGCTTGCTGAAGATGGCAGGAAAACCGTTGAGGCGGATGGCGCTACTACAATCTCTGGCGCAGAGGCGCAGACTACGGAGACCAATGGGTCCTCGGAGACCGATTTGCCCCTGACTCCAGAAAAAATCCAGCAGCGGTTCAGAAATATCTTGAACCGGTACCTTGAGGATGTGAAGGCTCACGTGGTTCGAGACCAGAGAGCGCTGGCACAGCAAAACCGCCGTAATGCCGAAGCGTACGTGAAGAGTGGTGAGATCTTCGAGGACCGCCAGGCCAATTTTGAGAAGCAGTCCAAGGTCCTGGAAAAGCTCGTGGCCAATACGCAGGTGCTCTGTGAGGCTTTGGGAACCGACATGCCTGATCTAGCCGAGAAGGAACCCACCGATGCTTCTGCCAGTGGTGGTATTGGCCTTGTGAAGACTACTGATTACTTACGAGGCCAAGGTGAAGGCGCTGGGATTTGGGAAGACGAGGAGGAAAGACGTTTCTATGAGAATCTGGTCGATCTGAAGGGCAAGGTACCTGCGGTTTTACTCGAGGATGGCAAAAAGAAGAAGAGTGAAGGCGAGGAGTCTGGTAAAAAGAAGCCAGATGGTGAAACCGCCGATTCTGGAGAGCCTTCGGACGAGAAGGCCGCTGCGGAGGCTGATGACCAGTCAACTGCCATTGCCAGCAAGACTGTGGGTGCTCAGGTGGACTCCCTTCTTGCCAAGCTCCCCGAATTGCAAACCAAAGATCAAGTCGACCAGTTTGCCCTGGATTTCTGCTGGGTCAACTCCAAAGCATCACGAAACAGGCTTATCAAAGCTGTGTCGGACATCCCCAAGGGTCGCATCGATCTTTTGCCACTGTATTCTCGCCTGGTAGCAACGCTTGGACAATACCTGCCAGATATTCCACAGGGACTGACCACGTACCTCGATGAAGAATTTCGAAGTCTGCAGCGGCGAAAGTCCAAGGAATTCCTCGGTCAAGTACGCATGAGCAATGTTCGCTACCTAGCTGAACTGACCAAGTTCGGTGTCGTTCCGGAGCATATTATCTTCCATTGTTTCAAGGTTTCGCTTGACGAATTTTCGCGCATGAACATTGAAATCATCGGCCATTTGCTGGAGAATTGCGGCCGTTATCTCCTGCGCAATCCCGAATCGTCACCCCGGATGGCTTCTTTCCTCGAGACCTTGAGTCGCAAGAAGACCGTGCAACATCTGGCCCAGCAGGAGCGGATGGTTATCGAAAATGCCATCTACTATGTTGACCCCCCACCGCGCCCAGCGATCCAGCAGAAGGAACGTACCCCCATGGAGCAGTACATCCGCCGACTAATCTACCTGGATATGAACAAGCGGAATTACACCAAGATCTTGAAATCCATCCGCAAACTTCACTGGGAGGAGCAAGAGGTCGTTGAGATCCTAGAACGTGTGTTCAGCAAACCGGTGAAAGTGAAATATGGCAGCATTCACCTTCTGGCAATTCTTGTCAGTGCTTTGTACCGGTACCACCAGGATTTCGTGATCGGAATCGTCGACAATGTCCTGGAGCAGGTCACGCTTGGCCTCGAGCAGAATGACTTCAAATTTAACCAGAAGCGTATTGCAGAAATCAAATATCTAGGTGAGCTCTACAACTACAAGATGATTGATTCCCCGGTGATATTCGATACCCTGTACCGCATTATCACCTTTGGCCATGAGGGTGGGACTCCGGCCCGTGGAAAGATCAGTATGCTAGACTTGCCAGACGACTACTTCCGCTTGCGCCTGGCATGCACCCTTCTTGACACGTGTGGCCACTGCTTTGACCGTGGCTCTGCCAAGAAGAAATTGGATTTCTTCCTTGCCTTCTTGCAATACTACTTATTTACCAAGGATCCGTTGCCCATGGATGTCGACTTCCTTGTCCAGGATACATACCACTCTATTCGCCCGCAGTGGAAGCTTGCTACCGAGGGTGAAGAAGCGACCCGGATTTTCAGCGAAGCTGTTGCCTTGAACTACAACGTACAGGATTCCGAGAGACCCGTCGAAGCCGACGAAGAAGACGCAGAGAGCAGCTCTTCTGACGAGGATCTTGAGGAGGATGCTATTCCCGAAATAGACGAGGACCAGGAATCCAGCGATGAGGCCGAAGTAGGTCCCCCATCTCATCTACATGAAGTACGACCCATTAACCCGTTTAACCCGTTGAAGGTGTCTGGACCCAACCCGGAGGCCAATGACGACAGCGATAGCGAGTCCGAGGACGAACAAATCGTTGTCACCAGACAGGAAGAGGAGCGCGACCCAGTAACCGAGGCTGAATTTGATCGAGAATTCGAAAAAATGATGGCCGAAAGCATGGACTCGAGACGGTTTGAACGCAAGACTGTCTTTGATATCCCTCTTCCCATGAAACGTCCCCGGGAAAACATGCCCAGCGAGTCTAGCCCTGAGCCAGTACCGGCAGAACCAGTTGCGCCTAAGACAATGGCCTTTTCCCTGATGACAAAGAAAGGAAACAAGCAACAGGTAGTATTTTCCATCCGCGTTCGCAATATTATGCCGATTGCTAATCATATCTAGACCCGCACCATTGATCTCCCGTCGGACTCGACCTTTGCTATTGCCATGCGGAGCCAGCAACAAGCCGATCGGGAAGAACAGCAGCGCATCAAGAACCTGGTCCTGAATTACGAGGCGTCGACCGAACCCGAACCCACCGAGAGTGAGCAGTATCCCCTAGTTAACCCGAATAAGCCCCAACTGAGACATACCAAAGCAGCAACCCAAGAAAAGCGCACCCCCGCCAGCCAGCGGATGGACAAGGCCGGCGCGAACCGGTCCGCCTTCCGTTCCCGCAAGCTCCAGCTCAGCGACGTCAACTGGTAATGAATGCTGCCACTATCTGGACTGAGGTCCATATTCCATATCTTCACTTGACACAACAGCCAGCGCCTTTCCCCCATGGAAGGCGGCCGTCCCACCGTGGATCTATTCTTTCGTCTCTGCACTACCCAGTGTGAAAAGCTCTTGGTTCAACCCAATGAGCTTATTTCTGGTTGACGTCGCACACAACGCGAGTAGGCAATGCCGTATGAGTATGACCAGGAATCCGTTCTTGCTAATGGAATCTACCCCGTCGCGAATGCCATCGAAATGGATGCACTCCTCTTGCTGCCCGTGATCCTTCTTTAATCGTTTTCCCATCCTGATTGGGGTTCCTGGACTGGGTCGAGGGCTCGATGTTACCCGCATACAGAAACCCAAATCCCGATATGGTCGCCAATCATCAATTGCCTGGCGAAAGACATCACCACTTTGCTGCCCTCTTGTGAAGATCGTACACTATTCGATCTAGGGATGATGGTGTTCAAATGGCTCCGAGAAGTAGAGAATGAATCAGACTGGATGACACAAATATCAATTTTATGCCGTAGGTGTATCTTTTAGCCATGATCTCTAGTCTTTTGTCTAGCAGCAATCAATGTAACTGGATCTCTTTGAACGAAGATAAAAAAACGAAGGGATTGCTTTTATCAAGTAATGGTGTTAAATTGCCCTCTGACCTCTCCTTAATATGGTGGGCTGAATGCATTTGTCTCAAAAGCTATGCTGAGTTGTTTTGCTAGACGGCACATTATTTCACTAGCATATTAGCGCTCAAACAGTTGAATCTAATGATACTTGTTTCGCTCCGAAAGATCTGTGTTCTCAAGATACACCTCGATCTAAAGAAAAGAAGCCCATTAGTTTCTCGGTGATATATCCCCGAGTAGAAAATGACGTCACTCACTTTGTTGGTCATCTTTGAATCGACATCCTTGCAGCATAGACAAGCAGCAAGACCCAGGATGCCAAACGCCATCGATACCATAGCCACAACACTGGAAGAAACCATTAGAAACAATTCTTTCCTACTGTTTCCTGCGAAGAGTGCGGGTAAGAGATATGTGAGTATGTGTGCTTACAACATCGCTTTACAGTAGGCCTGACTAAGAGCCGCCTCTGCTGCTGTCACCACGGCAGGACTATATGATTTCATTGCCGCGGCACCTTGAGATACCACAGCCAATAAGTCTGCGACCTTCGACTCCGGCAGTCCTGCGGAGATCGCAGCGGAAGGGACATATATAGCCGTATATTTCGCCAGAGTGTTACTGTAGACTGTTTGGTAGATTGAGGTCGCAACTAAAGGCGAGGATTAGCATGATCCAACACGACAGAGTAATAAAGTCAAAACGTACCAGCTCCAGCAGCAAAGCGAATGCACCCCGATATACCACCACTAACACCGAGATTCTTATGCTCAACACCCATCTGCGTAATCGCAATACTCAAATAAAGAGCCCACCCAAACCCAGCCTGAGAGAGGAAGATGAAAGCAATCATAGTCCCCTTATTAGTCGGCGTAACAATACCAAGCAACGAGCCAAAAACAACCATAACAAACACCGACCCGGTAAGCTGCCAGTGCCAATGCCGCAGCTTACTACCAAAGCAGGTGAGAAGGATAGCACCGAAGAAAATAGCGAATCCCTGCGGCAACGACAGAATGACAGAGTACTTCCAGTCCGCGCCGCCATTCGTGTAGAACACTGTGATCATCTGCGGCCACAGGATGCTAGACGAGTAGTAGAACATATTGACGACGCCGAGCGCAATGACAGGCGCAGTGAAGTCGCGGCCCCACGAGCTAGCGAAGATATAGGTGGGCGTCAGCGGGTATTTCAGCTTGCCAAAGGATTCCCACAGCGCGAAGCAGATGAGCACAGCCGCGCCGACGACGAGGGGGGCAACGACGTGGACGTCGTTTGAGTCGTACACGCCGGCCCAGACAATGCCCATTAGGAAGGGGACTGCGCCGCCGATGAAGAGGAAGGCGCCTAGGTAGTCGAGGGATTTGAAGGCTTCTTTGTACGGGATGCCGAGGCTGGGTGTGTGGTTAGTTTGGTTGGTTTCACTGGATTTAGGCTTGGAAGCTTGCTTACGGGTGCTTGGGCGGGTGGTAGAGGAATAACAGGCCGAGGAATGATAGACCTTGGAAGATGGCCACGCCCCAGAAGTTCCAGGCCCAGGTTCCAAGCTCGTAGCCGTAGCGGGCTGTTACTGGTGCGACAATGACGGCTATATAGACTGTGAAATCGGCGATCACGACTCCGATGTGTCGCCATTTATTGGGGAGGAGTTCTGGCAGCGCGAATGCAGCCATCTATATGATGAATGATCTTTTAGCTGGTCCACTTGAGGAGAGATGGGTATAATCGGGCTCATACCTGACAGTTTGCACCGCCGAAACCAGATATAACGAGCCCGGCAATGATTTGGTTGGTGTTCTTTGCTGATGCTACCACAATATGACCGACGAAGCATACCTAAAGGAATGTTTAGACGCGCCATGTATTTGGTTGCAATGATCGAATTACCAGATTGCCCAACACCAAGAACCAACGCCGACCTAAAAGATCAGTATTCGGGCCACTGTGAAATCTAATTAGTTTTGGACTTTGAAGATATATCTTATAAACATACAAGATCAAGAAAGCGCAGGTGATCGAGATAGTCCAAGCCTGTAATTGGATTAGTACTTTCCATTGGATCGTTTGAATCATCTTTACACACTGGGATAAACCAGATATATCCAGTCGGATCACCCATGTCAGCAGAGACCATGCTGCCAATTGCCGCAACAACGGGAATAGGCCAGAAAGAAAGGCCATAACCGCAAGAAAGAATCTATGCGCGATTAGCATGCACACCATAGTAGACTTGTCATATGCATACCGAAGAGACAATCCATGTCTTTAAAGTGACAACTGGCTCAGTTATTTCATTGGAAATCGAAGGTGAGCTTGGTGTCTCCGTTGGAGAACCAGCCTGCACCGAACCCTTTTCTGAGTCCACAGCCATGCTGCAATACAATAATGCAATGGGTGGAAAAGGGGGGAAAGGAAATATAAACAATTTTAACAATTAACTTCAACCATACTTTAGTTATATGAAGAGGAGAGGGGCTTCCCAACGGCTTAGGATCCACTACAGTATGAGGAAAAACCCCCGAGCATTAAGTCGTACACTATGATCCGGTAGACTTTCGTTTCTTTTATCCTCGATAAAAGTTATTCTTTCCTCATTAACTCTCAAACGTTATCGCATCTCAGCTCGTATGATGGGTTCACATATTGAAACACGGGTTGCTATTGTCGCAGGGGCCACTGTCAGTACGAAACCAACTACACAGGACCCGCTATCAGTCACTGACAAAGATCCGTACAGTCTGGAATGGGAGTTGATCTCGCCAAGGACCTCTGCACAAAAGGATGGAAGGTTGCTTGTGTAGGTCGGCGCCAGGAGGCCGGTGAAGCCCTCCTAAAAGACCTACCGCAAGACAGAGCGCATTTCTTCGCCGCTGATGTCTCCAACTACGAAGAATACGCGAGTGTATTCAGCAAAGTGTATCACCTCTGGGGGCGTATTGATGCTTTATGTGCCAATGCCGGTATTGTCGATACATCTTCTATCTACATCTACGACGCGAAGACCAACAGCATCGACAACATCCCGCCGGCACCGGACCTGTCTGTCGTGGATATCAACTACAAAGGCGTTGTGTATGGGACCCAGCTGGCAATCCATTTCATGCGCCATAACCCGCAGCCTGGTGGTCGTATTGTTGTCACGGGTAGTATTGGCGCGATCTTTCCCCACGAGTCGTATCCGGTATATTGTGGCTCCAAGGCTGCGGTAAACCACTTTATACGGGGTGTTGCCCCATTGCTGAAGCAAAAGGAGAATATTTTCATCAATTGTGTCATGCCGGGGATTGTGAGCACGCCTATTGTGCCACCCGAGATGATTGCCGCTGTCACGCCTGAATGGTAAGATTTTGTGTTGCTCTTGAACATTGCAGAACACTGACATCACTTTGAAATTAGTCTCACCTCTGTGCAGACCATTCTCAAAGGCTACGAAACCTTCCTAGAAGACTCGACCGGCCTGTCGGGTCAGCTGTTAGAGTGTTCAGCCGACAAGCTGATCTACTACCAGATGCCTGAACCTGGAAATGGCCATATCACCAAGCGGGCTGTCACGGTCTGGGAGCCACTGTTTCGTATCATGCACGGGGAAGACTCTGGGCTTCCGGATGCTATTCCGTGAGCATATCGGAAGAGTTACCTGTAGGAAATAATACAGTGCATTTCATCTATTCTAGCCCGACCCACGGAGTACTACTGCCCTAACGGGCCAAGCGTCATAAAAAAGTACAGATAGGCTCCACCACTAGCACGGTCTGCGACGATCTTCACCCCCAAGCTCAAAGCCCAAGCGAGCCAATAATAGCTTTGTTCGACTCCGTATTGTCGCATTCGTCTTGTCCGCGGCAACAGGGGTCTTCTCTTCCGCGTGGGTCTCCAACGGCGGAAAATGTGATCTATCACATGTAATATCTGAGTGAGAGCTCGTAAATGGTGCTGCCGCTCTTGCCCTGAGAAATCGAAATCCACTCTCATCGGTACTGGCCCGTGTTTTTTCCCGCTTCAACGCTCTGCTCGTGACTTGGCCCCTGTAAAAGTGACCCTTCAAGGAAGTGGCGCTCGTCCCGGACGGCCCGTCCATGCCATTTATGGTTAGAAAACATAAACTGGACGAGAGTCGATCGAGTTCAATCTCGCGTTCACTACTTGATTGGTCCATGTGATCGAGAAATAAATCCGCAAAGGAGGTTCCAAATCGATGACTCGCTTAAACCCCTGCAAGTATAAGTGGAGTATTTCCCGTGTATTTTTCTGTTCGTGTTTCTCGTTGGGGGCCATTTCTGTAGAATTTCCCCTTTTCTGACTGTATTTCATTGAAACTTGGCCTATTTTGTTCTGTCATAATGAATCTCCAAAATAGGAAGCTCAAAAGAAAGATGACAGACAAGCCCGAAGACTCCAACATCGTAACGGGGATAATTATGTAATTATCGCAGAGATCTAAACACCAGCACCAATAACAACTTACAAGGCTAACCAATTTTGCCTAAGTGGTACCGATGATCTTGCAACATACGACATGATATATTATATCTCCATACGGAACCAGTTCCGCCATCTAACAATTGAGAACAGCACCCACTTGGTTTTCGACCACCGTCGCCTCCATCACCTCACGCATACCATAATCACAAAAGACATGCTGATCCCGGAAATAAAACCCGCTATCCGAGATCTCCACTGCAACTCCGTACAACTCCTCCAGGGGCAGATGCCTGCCGGGTGTATCAGTCAGTCCCCGGCCCGCGGGTTCACCACCATCCACGAGCTGGAGCACTAGCCGGGCGATCGTTTCCACATCGATGAACCGACCAGGCGGAAAACTGTCCCAGCCCGTCGAGTCGACTAGATTAGTGCGTACGATTCCTGGGCAGATGGCGTTGACGCGGATTCCGCTTGCGTGGAAGTGTCGCGATATCGATCGCATGAATCCTACTACGCCGACTGTATTGTGTTAGTTTCGGTCGTTTCAGCAGAATAAGAAATAACATTGTAGATGATATGAGATCGCAGCCAACAGATCACATCGATATCATATGACGGTACAATAGTACGCGGGGATACGGAGTACATGGATACTGTACAAATTAGGTGGAGAACTCACATTTGGCCGCAGAGTACAGCGGCGAATAGAAAGACGGATACAACCCACCACAGCTAGCAGTCATAACCAAGCTCGAGTCTCGGCCTCTGTGAGACGAGTGATGGAAATAATGCTGGGCCAGGTAAGCCGTGAAGATGACACCCTTCAAATCAGCGTCGATCGAGAGCAGGTCCGGCTCCGGCGGTGGACACACATCCCTGCTGTTCTCTGCTTGTGACGTGGAGTAGAAGTTGGTGCGTTCAATGACACCTGCGTTTGCGAATACAAAGTCCAGCTTGCTATGCCGCTGGAACATGTCCTGAAACGCGGCTGCAAGGTCGCTGTATTTGGTCACATTGGCGTGATGGAATATTGTCCGGGGTAGTTCTTTTGCTGTATGGGCTCCTCGCTCCGAGTTGATGTCGAGGATGTGGATTTCCCAGTCTTCGCGTAGGGATAGAGCGTTGGCCACGGCCAGGCCCATTCCACTGGCTGTGTATTTAGTTAAGTTTAGCCTCTTTTTGCATTCGTGAGTTTTATGCGGGGGCTCATCACACCTCCTCCTGTGATTAATGCGACTTTGGTCATTTCCCAGAGATTTCTTGATTTCCATGAGTTTCAAATCAAGCTACTTGGGAGAACTCTTATATCATTCGTAGGTTCTTCGGATGGCTGTGTAGCAATGAATCCGTACCGGGTTGTGATTGTCTTTGCCATCAATCTCCACAGCTCTAATTATTTCTTGAGCTAATAATCTCTCACGGAGTCAGTCCGGGCAATGTCCGGGCTCCTGAAAAGATCAGCCCTATTATTTGTCAGGTAACATTCGGTTTTTTGACAGCTCCCCTCGTTGGATTCTTCATATTTGAGAGATGAGGTATAAGCTGTTCAATACTTGACTTGGAGTAAATCAGATATGCCCCAGATGCACGGCTATCCTTTGGATCTCTATTCTTGAAATCGGGACAATCGAAGTCCTTGAATCCACAACTCAGTCCTTTGTCGCGGGGCAATACTCCGTACTCCGTAGTTCCCGTCCCATTACACCTGCAGTAAATTTGGTGCCATCTTAGACTTAGACAAGGGTATTACTGTCAGAAAAATCTAAAATCCTTGCTAAAATCCTTGCACAAATCCCTGTCAAATCTTTTTTAGGAATGTGCCACACGATTGCGGAAAATATCGGCATGTTGTACAGAGTAGTAGTGTCCCTAATCACCGCGACATCAGAGTGATTATAAGCAGCGAGATTATCTATCACTTGCCGACGATACCTTATGCTAGCGACAAATCCCTCGAGTTTGGTGAACTGAACAGCAGAGAGACTGATCCTACAACGGATGTGTTTCATAGACCTTTGGCCTGATCTTGAAGTAGATCGGAGCGAAGATACCTAGCGAGGCTTATGTTGTAGTAAGAAGCTGGAGGTGATAGATCCAGTCTGATCGCACCGTTTCTGATCAATTGAAATTAATATCGGGAGATCCTTTCTCCATAGTGTTATATCTTATTGTCAAGGCATCCAAGATTGCTTTTGTCACGAACGGACATTGTCATTGTTTTGAATTTTCACCATGTCCGCCGATGCCTTGACAGTCGAGACTTTCACTGAATATGGAATTGGCATGCTCTTCCTCTTAGTCCGGCTATTTGCCCGACTAAATATAGGAGGCCTTCGCGGGCTCCAGCTGGATGATGCTTTTGCTGTTGCTGGCATGGTATGTTCAGTTTCCCCAAGCTTCACTAGGTTTGTTTTAACAGTGTCATGGCAGCTATTTTGGACCACGATGACTGCTATCATCTATCTGCTGGGTAAATACCAACGATAATTACCCCTTACAACACAGCTAACGTTGAGATAGGGGTGTATGGAAACAACATCGGACTAGACGAGCAAACAGCTATGCTTGTCCCAGACAGCAAAATATCTGATATGATCCTCGGATCGAAGCTGGCTTTCATGAACTGGATATGGTACATCTGCTATATTTGGTGTCTAAAGGGTGTTCTTCTATGTCTTTACTGGAAACTCACGTATGTCAACTTGTCACCCATCAACGGTCTATTGAGCATATCTAAGACTTCACAGACACGGAACCTGGCACCGTCACCTAGTTACAGCAACTGCAGCATTTTGCCTGATTACCTGGTTGATTTGCCTCTTGACGCATGTCTGTATCTGCAGGCCAGTTGAGCGAAATTGGCAAATCAAACCCTACGCAGGAGGCAAGTCTCGATAGTTATTCACCCGACAGCCAACTAACCGAAACAGACAACTGCACTCTCCGCGGACCTCTTTACATTGTCATCGCCGTCTTCAACGTAGTGCAAGTCACCTCCAAAAGGCCCCAGAGCCCAGAACCCCATACTAACACTATGATAAACAGATCCGACACCTGCATACTCCTCATCCCAATCCCAATCCTCGCCAAACTTCAAATCCCAATCGAACGCAAAATAATCCTGGTTGTGATGTTCTCCTCGGGAGTCTTCATTATGATCTGCACGATTCTACGCGCCTACTACTCACTTTCATCGATCACAAACCTCGGCACAGCACTTGGCTGGGCAGACCGCGAATGCTTCGTCGCAGCCATCGTCGTCTCCCTACCCGGCATCAAACCGCTCTTCCGCAACACGCGCTGGCTGGGCTCGACGAACCGCAAGAACTCTAAGAGCCACTACTACAACAGTGATGCGTGCAATGGAACTTCCGGGAAGACGAAGACGTTTGTTTCGTCGCGGTCTCGGAAGAGTGGCGGGTTTGAGCTGGACAGTGTCCTGAATGCAAATAAGGCGAGACGCGCTTCCGGGGCGGAAAGTGAGGAGTATATTCTTGAGGGAAATCAGGGCCTGGGAGTTAGTGATGGACAGCATGACCCCATGGCTATTCGGGTCACGACGGAGTATACCCTTAAGCATGAACAGGGGAGTTCTTAAAAGGTGTGAATTAATTCCGTTTGTATAAGTGACGGAAAATTTCCAAGGTGGAGAGTCCTCACTGTCACTCTACCGATATTTGTAATGTGGCGAGAGTGCCATTGTGACATTGTCTGGTCAACATGATCCCATCATCAATGATATGCTGAAATTACGATGCTGACTTTGGTGCGAGTAATTACAAACTTGTTTTGTTATATTCGTTCTTGTCAATCTTCGGCGTTTTGGGAGTCCATACCTCTTCAGTGTCTCTTGGCCTGTTCTCGTGATTCTTTATGACCCGACGAGTTCTCAGTTTTGCCAGTTGAGCGGTCAAAATCTTACAATTACCCAATGATATTCTTCAACGTGTACAGTTATTAGTCGAACGAGTGATTATCCCGTCTCAAACCGGACAATGGGTGGCGCCGCCAGCCGCCTCGGTTTGGCCACACTTGCTGTAATCATGAGAAAATCAGATACTGAGTATCGATGGGCTTCAATATGCCCCGAACGATCGTACTCCGTTCGCGCGCGTTCAACTCCTTTTTTGCTGTTTCACTCTTAAAATAGAGCAATGATATAATTGAACCGTTTTACTTTTATTCTCGCCATCCACCGAAGGGATTTGCTCAATGATCCACTCGTGGCCCTTTGGTACTATGCCGAGGACCGAGGCTGGCGGCCCGTAGATGCGCGGTGGATAAGTCGCGGTACCGTAGACGCCGTCTACTAGACGGTGACTCATTGTAACCGCCCCGAGGATCTCCCGAGGTCGGACTGAGGAGAGATATGCGTAGGTAATTGGAGTGTGCAAATTCAAGATCCTTCGGTCTATTTGGTCCTAAAGTCCCTGTGTGGGACACTTACTGAAAATGAATTGTTAGAGCTGGCTTTGGGTTCCTTGTTTTGGGAGCCTAGGCTCTTGAAGATCTAGATCTGCGAGGACGACCACTCAAGTATGGAGTATACCGCAATGAAAACTCGTGCCTCTCCATGTGCCCCAATCGAGTGGGGGACAATCTTCCAGCCTCCATAAATTCATACGAGCTTTGAATAAGCTTTGTACAGAGGTTCTCGCTCTGAGCACGAAAGGAGATCAGATCTAAAAGTGGTTTGTGAAATGTATCCGAATTCTTGTGGCGGATGATGCTAAGATATGACCAGCGGCAATTGATTTCTCAAGGTTATCCAAATGGAACTTGCCTTTAGTTTTTCTATATCCGATCATACTCATCCAGGGTTGAGAATAACAAGACAACGTGTCACAGCGACGTTATAGCATCGGCTTTAAGATCGCGTCATACAGGCGCGTGCCAGGCGGTGTAGATTTGAATAGCATCCAACCTTGAACCCAAGAAAAGAAAGACCAGCTAGCCAATATGCTCCGAGTCTGGCGACGGTTCGGTTTTCCCTCGTCAATCACTCGGCATTGCCTCCATTACTCCATTCGACCATTATCTGACATAGGAAACAAAACCAACGCCCCTGTGCCCCATCCCAGGCCCCGCAGCTCATCCCCAGGAACAGATTCGCAACAGCCGACTCTTCGTTAGTAGTAACCTGAATTCCCTGCAATTGTTTAGGGACTTTGAAAGGCGATGATCCGCATTCGTACACTGGTAGAAGATGGCTCAATCGGGATAACCTCGAGTGAGACTCGCGCTATATTGCGTTTGACTTCTCAGCGCTATGTGAGCGGGCCATTCGCATATGCCTAGGAGCAACTAAAATTATCAAATATAAGAAGCGCGAAGGTGGATTCAGTCGAGTTTTTCTTTTAATAATGGACAATGGACCTTGCATTATAGTAAGGATACCCACGAGTATTACTAGTCCGCTAGGGCTAACAACTAACTCCGAAGTTGTAATAATAACTTATTGTAAGGCTTATTAGTATACCAGGATATAGCTGATATACTTACTGCATTATATCTCTTATAGTATAGTCTAAGATCTCACTTCCTATCCCGAAAATTCTCGACTAGAACGATAATCCTTCTAATCCGACTGGGACTGAATATATCATCTAGGAGCATATAGCGGGTATATAACTATACCAAGTATAGCCTATAATGAATACAGAACAGTATATACTGTATACTAAAGCGCTTTCATTAACATTAAGAAAGATAGCTTCTCTGGACTTCCTAGCTTATAGGAGTCTATACTTCGCAGATATACCTCTAGACTCTAAATCTAAGGTTCCCTTCGAACAGGTCTTCTTTATAGGGCCATATTGCAGACCGGTCTTCTAGAACCGGAATCTAGGGGAAAACGAGCTCTTCTCTACCCAGACTTCTATAAGAGGAATATCTTCGTCTCAGCCAACGAACCAACTATTATTAATAGCCTAATAGATTAGCAATCAATAAGCGTCGAGCCCGCGTTTATCTATACCAATAAGATACCCGATTTTGCTATACTTCCAGTTATTCCTAATAAAGATTCATCCGAGAACGATCAAGATGACCCTAAACTTTCTAAGCAGTAGGAAAGAGAACTAAGAGATAATTCCATCTACTACCAGATATATAATACAATCATAACAGGCCTTACTCCTAAACTCCGCCCTGTAAGATTACTTGACCCAACTCCTTTCCGACTCTTTCACTACAGCCAAATAATATAGAGCGACTCCGCTGCTGCTGTCCGCCAAGAATTGATTGAACTTTTTACTAGCTGGAAAAAACTGGGCCTAGAAGGCTCATATCCGTATTCTCCCGTAGAAGCGGAATTAAAGCAGCATGCTCGAGACTACGAAGATTTTGAGTCCGTTTAAGAACTAAAATTATGGCTAAAAAACACACTTGATACAGATTCTCACGGATGGATCCTGAACGATGCATAGGATGCTGCGAGGGCTGTTCATCGCGCAGCGTATGATGAATGGATACAGACTGCTAAAGACGCTGAGTCTCGCGGTGAAGACATGATAGTGGAAAGCGCGGATAAGATGTGGCCATTTGACGCTAGATAGTCAATCTTCTTGCGTATATTGTCTGGAACCATCTCGCCTTGGTTCCCAGTGACTAGCTCGACGTTCTCAGTTTCGGCGCGACGCAACTTACGTGCCATCTCGCCGTCCTAAACAAGAATAATGATATTTGTTATGTATTACAAGGCCCGTCAATATTTCTACCCAACTTTAAGTGGACAGTAGACACGGACGACTCACTGATAGAAGGGAGTGGTATAGCTCCCGTGGTCCAATTGGAGAGCCAAATCACCTCCGACAAGAAATTCGGTCATTCACCCTCACTTTTGATATAGGTACAAGAATAGTTGGCCACTTGGGCCTTTGTTGCCCTATCTGCATCAGCATTGAAACCGAGGGTGACTATAGTAGAATCTTGACAAGATTCAATTGGCCTGCTCTGGCGTAAATTACGGGGCAAAATGCATTAGCGACATGCATCATGGTCCTGCGAAGCCTCCATCCAGTAACTGCAAGTGGGTTTAGTGTGCGGATCCCAGTCTATTGAACAAGTTTTCGTCCTATATCGTAGACCCGCATACACTAAATAGTAGACACGGGATAATCCCTGTTCACTCATCTATAAGTGGTTTAGTTGGACTGGCTCCATTATTTTTCAGGCCGAATAAATGAAGAATACAATAAACAATAACAATGCGATAACCTCTTATAGCATTGGCCCACAGCAGGTTGACTCATTTTTATCTAAGTATGAGATACCTAGCTATCGGGACTTTTGTCACAAATGATCGCTCTTAGACAGCAATTCCCCTCATCTAGCCAGATGCTGGGGATAGTTCATACTTCCGTTCTAATGTTGCCATTTGCTCTCGGTGCAAGGTGTTTGTTCCAAGTTCACGGACAACGTTCAAAATGACAGTCATCGGTTTATCAAACAGACCTGCTATTCATCCCCAAGTTGCCACTACACCCAGCGCTCCCGAGAAACTGGTGCATTTGCAAAAGGAAATTGAATCTCATTCCCAGGCTTACAGAAAGGGCAACGCCGATGCGCGCCTGAAGCTGCTAGAGACAGCCCGGTCTCTCGTACAGGCAATGGAAACGCCACAGGAAACCATGCTACGATACTGCTGGGCCCAGGTACGTCAGAACGGAGATCTTAGTTCAGGAACCAAGGATGCTTATTCGATTGTTTATGCGTAATAGCCCACAGCGTTTGCCGGCATTGAAACCTGCATCGATCTGGGGATCTTCTGCATATTAGCGCAGACTGACAAGCCTAAAACGGTAGCAGAGCTCGCAGCAATAACAGGTGCGGAACCCGAACTTCTCGGTCAGTGATAACTTCCAAGTCAAATAATTATGACGCTTATAATTTCAAAGGTCGTATCATGAAGCATCTCGCCACAATGGGTGTCTTTGTCGAAACTGGTATGGATGAGTATGGCCGCAACGGGCTAACTACCACGTTGGCTATTAAGCGGTACAATGATGCTTGGCCGTGCATGTAAGTAGTTCCACCTCTAGGCGTTCTCCCGTCCATATTGGTGTACTGATTTGATTTCCGCTGGCAGTAATGGATGCACCCTTCCAGCAATCAATGTGCTGCCCACCTGGCTCAAGAAAAACAATTATCGAAGTCCCACCAATGGTACAGACTGTCCGTTTACTCTAGGGTTCAAAACCGAGTATCCCTTCTTCGAATTCCTCAACGGCAAGAACCCCGACTATCCTGAACTCGGCGCTCAGTTCAACAATCTCATGTCGGCCTACCACCAAGGTAGACCTAGCTGGATGGATGGAAATTTCTACCCAGTACAAACTCTCATTGAGGGAGCAAAGACCGGCGAGGAAGACGTATTCATTGTGGACGTTGGGGGAAACAAAGGGCACGATCTAGACGAGTTCGTATCGAAGTGGCCAAACACACCGGGCAGATTGATCCTGCAAGACCAACCGCATGTTTTGAATGATATCAAGTCGCTGAACCCGGCAATTAAGCCCATGGCCCACGACTTCTACCAAGAACAGCCCATCAAGGGTGAGTGGATTGACACACATAGAGCGTTAGCTAGTAGCTGACATATCCAAAGGCGCGCGAGTATATTTCTTGCACTCCGTCCTGCACGACTGGAACGACGAGATATGCCAGAAAATCTTGTCACAATTGGTCGCCGCCATGACACCCGGATACAGCAAGTTGCTGATCAATGAGAACGTTGTTCCCAATACTGGGGCCCACTGGCAGGCTACTTCTCTGGACCTAATAATGATGGTGGATCTTGCTGCTAAGGAGCGGACTGAACAGCAGTGGCACAAATTATTGAGCCGGTTGGGCTCAGAATTGCTAAAATCTGGACGCCGCTGGACAGTGTCGAGAGCTTGATCGAATGCGAGTTGGCCTAATAAGCCCAATAGTAAGAAGAGGAAGATCAAACAATCAACTACATTTTTATACTTCTCAGGTGGTACTAAATATTTAATATGGACAGAGATGGTCGGAGAGGACGTCGTTCATTGGGAATGCTACTCTCTATGATATCGATTTCTCTTTCCCTTAATTCCCCTAAGTCTTCAGCTATTAGCGCGGAGCATCATGCATTTTTTTTTTGCTTTTGAAAGAGACACCGGGGGGGGGGGGGGGGGCCAGCGAGCCCGGTACTCCCCACCGCAAAATACCTATTGGGAATTT